>NW_027624099.1:0-8764 GCF_034508935.2 Berghia stephanieae | reverse complement strand
AAATTGATTGACACATGTCTTTCACAGATAACGCAAAAATATTATCGTCCATCGCACTTTCGGATCTGTACCAGTGTGTGACAAAGGGACGCATATTGTTTTTGCGTCTGATTGTCATAGACATGGGCTAATTTTAGCGTAATGTGCATATTGATATACAGTGTCATGTGAGGACGCATATTCGCCCAATGTTAAGCTACAATAAGCAAAAACATCATAATCACAGGTCCCAAGAATAATCGGAAAAACCAATCAAAAACATATATCTAGGATATCAAGCTGAACATTCTTTATTATTTAAGAACAATCGCACCAGTCATTTAATTTTCATAGTATTTTCATTTGGAGTGATTTGATTAGCATTATTTGTATAATAAGTTACTAACTCTCTTTCTCTCCCTCTTTCGTTATAGTTCACTAACATGGAGTTTGCTTTTGTAATCATTGCTACTATTATCACATACACATTGTATTCCATCTCTTCTCTTTAGATAATGAAATGTACATTACTAGATGTTAAAATTGCATGCTCGTACACATGGTTTGGAAGAGCAACGTTTCCAACTAGTCCAATGAATGATGAAAGGACATTCACCTTGTAGGATTTGCAAAGACTTTTACTCGTGGAGCTGGTTGGTAGGTCTATCCAGTACTTTCACTATTGGGGGGGGGGGGGTCCAAACCCACAAGTGTTTCACATCTCATCCTTCTTGTAAATCCAACACCCTGGTTTTGTACGAAACTTTGGCTACAAAAAAATATCCGCGTTTCAAATCACATTCGTTGAAGGTAATCTTCTTCAAGCAACGAGGAAGAAGAGTGTCTTTGGTGACCCTCGCCTGAAATTCACACAAACAACTTAGCTAGGTAGGGACGATTGTCAGCTTGCTCAATAATAACACTGACTCCAGAATCCCAGTTGGCAAAGTCATTAAACCCTCAACGGCATTGTCTGGCAAGCCTGCTTCTACGACACATTGTTCAAATTCATTGATATCAAAGATTTTGCCGTCTTTCTTCTCAGAACTCTTTGGATTCCGGCATGGGTGGAGGTCGGCCTGCCATAAAATATGACCAGGCTCGAAATAGTTGATTGTGATGGTGCTTGCTTTTTGTAGTAGTCTAATCATTTACAAGATGAAGTAACATAGTATAAAGGGTACAATTTATATTTTGGGCGCTTCGTTATCCAGTCAGAGTGTCACAGATTCCGGCATCGCGCTTATATATTAGGAAATAGTAAGAAGCTGATGCAATGTCTCCATCTTTTCGTCCTGAAATTGATTCATTCCATAACACGGCAATGTCCTTTTCCACTTTTTTTTTGCAGCCCATTGGTGGAAATGTCCTCATTGAATAAGACCAATCTGCTTGTGAAAATGATTCTGTTAAAAAAATTACTTTTTGCAGATCAGCGGCAAACACTGGATGGCTGTGTTGTGTTTTCGTTCTTGTCTGCATCCTGATGGATGATTTTTTTCGGCACAACGGTTCACACCTTTCTTCCACAGTTGCATAGTTGTTTGTGCTACAAGAAGGATCTACATTTTTCACAATTCTTCTTGACCAAGCACAGCTTGTGAGATGTTAAGTTCTTTAAATGCAAGAATAGTAGAGTGTCTTTGATATGGCTTTTTCAGTGACTGCGCAAAAGTTTTCGTGCATTAGTGATGGTCAGATAAGATGGTAAATATCTCCTGAAGGCGCGTTGCTCACGTCTATAATGAAAAATTCTGCTTTTAATTCTCTGTGTGTTCATGGATAATGGTGTGGTCAATCTTGTACCAGGGACTATGACTTCCACGATTGTCAACAAGGGGTACTTCTATGACATTTTTTCGTTAACACCGACATCCTTGAAAGCGCTCCTTATCAGTTTGCCATTATTAGCTTTGAATCCGAGAGTAGTAAGGAAGAGCTTTTTGCACACGGGATGGAAACTCCATCTTCCTGTTTCATTGTATATTTGCATGTACATGACCTAGGCAATGCCTTCGTTCTGATCTCTGCATTATGTTTTACTTACCCAAGTCCGTACAACTTGCGCTGGTCCTTCCAATCCTCTCTCCAAAACATTCTGTTAAGCTCCCGTCGCTGGTACTCCAAGAATCTGTCACGGCATTTTTTTTGGAGCAGGTCGGCGCACAACCTTCCAAGACCGAATGCGTTTCTCTCATTCGCAAAAGCTTGTGGTATTTTCCTAGTCTGCTTTTTGTATCGGCGTCTTGTGCTTTCTCTTTTTGAGTGAGTAGAACACTGTCTCTATTTCTAGATCTGGTGTAGTTATTGTTTTCCACTCTGCTATCGTGGTCTCTATAATCGATGACATACCTGGAACATCTCTCCTTCAGTTATTCTCCTAAACCGGTAAAGGATGTCGGCGTGGTAGTTTCGGACATTATTCTTCCTCTTCAGCAAATGGAACTCTAGGGGCAGTAGTTTTCGGCGATAATAGATTCAGAAGCAAGTTCCAAATACATTTCAAATTCTGAGTCACTATCTAAACTTTGTTTCTCAATGGTAAATTCAATACAAAATCCATATCGTTTGCACGTGCTTCTTAATCTCAACAGCCAGTTTACTTGCTTGTACTGCAGATTTTCGTATCGGTGTTGAGGTAAACCTATCTAGCTCGTCTCCTCCGTTTTTCTTGTTGTCCGTGGTTTCTTTAAATCTTTCCTCTCTGCTTTTAGACACTCATACATCATGTAATTCCTCCTGATAGAGGTTTCACTGTTGATCTGAGCTAGCTGTTTTCAATGGAATGTCAATATCTGAATCACTGGAGTCTAATTGTCATGATTTATTTAATCTGGGTTGGCTGAGGTGGGGGTACCGTGCTCTTTTGGGGTTCGATCATATCTATGAAAGAGATATAAATATGGATATTCAAAAATTGAACGGAGTGGACTTATTCATTAAAATAATCTTTATCATAAAGTAACGTTGTTATGATATGATATTGAGTTACAGTTGCTTGCCTTTCCCAAAAGAATATTGAAACATGTTATTGAGGGCTAATTGGATGCATAGCTAGAGATGTATTGTCTCAGAATTTAAAGGGTTTCACTTTGATTCAGAAGTACCGAGTCCGACACAGTCCTAGGTTGGTTTTCAGGCCCGATTGGTTTTTATTATTTTTCCCACTGTCCTGATCCCAAGCAAGGCGGGTGCGCAGTTTGGACAAATTTCAATGGAAAGATGGGGGTCGCACTTTGGTAGAACGCCGTGGGAGATGGAAGGGGGGGGGGGGGTGTGTGTTCATTTTCACCAATGAAGGGGTTTGACCGAAGAATTCAACCACAGCAAATTACAGGACATTATTTTGTATATTTAAGAATAAATTTTAAGTTTAATGAGATCAAAAGGAGGAGGGGAGATTCGCGAAAATTCCGAAAATTAATGGATGGGGGGTGGGCGTCTATTTGATACACTAGAATACTACTACTACTACTACTACGACTACTACTACTACTACTACTACTACTACTACTTACTACTACTACTACTAACTACTACTACTGATACTACTACAACTACTACTACTACTACTACTTACTACACTACTACTACTACTACTGATACTACTACTACTACTACTACTACTACTACTACTACTACTACTACTACTATTACTACTACTACTACTAATGTACATACACATGCTTTAACTTTACTACTAATACGACTACTACTTATTCTACAACTTCTACTTTCATAGTGATATAACGATGATCATTAAATAATAACATTAATATTAATAATTGTCATCATAATAATAATCACAAATATAGTACATGTAATAACAATAACAGTAGTGCTATTAGCATGTAAATCAACATTTGTCTAAGTTAAATATCACAAACACAGATAAACCGTCAATCGCAAATAATTATTAAACGTCCTCACTAATATATGACAAGTACTTATATGATTATATACATAGAATCTTTGATCACTTGAATAGGAAAAAAATAAAACTCACCCGAGGAAATGAAGAATTCACACCAAAACAGCAAGTTACTCGTACGTCTTTGATGATTGACTATTTGCTGAAAATTGGAGAACGATGATATGTTCTTTTCAACGTCACCAGTCGTAATACAAACGGACGCATATATCTTAATTTTTGTAAAGTGTCTTGGCAGAAAGTCGCATATCCGAAATGCGTCTTTTTGTGAAAGACAAATTATGTCATTCGGTGGACGAATAAGAGAAAAAGACGCATATTACAAAATGCGACCTTCTGTCATATCCACATTCAATATGCGTCGATCTGTCATTCCTCGAAACGAATTTAAACCAAATTAGGTCAAGTCGCATATTTTCATAATGAAACAACTTTTTTATTTTCAACGATTGAGTTACCAAACCCAGATAGAAAAATGCGCCTTTCTCTCAAGTATGTGAATCCCAGAAAATGTCAATTTGACCTAGATACCGATATGCGTCTTTCTTCCCTATCACGGCAGACCGTCTAAACGTCACTCGGGTCTTTGTTATTGTTTTTTGCCATCCGCGTTTATGAGTAATGCTCACTGAACTGTATCACCTGACTATAAACGTTTATGGATACACACAGTTTTGTGTCTTGGTCCGTTATACTTCCGGATGGCAATGTTATGAGCTTCTTAGCCAAGCGCATACTATCTATACAGCAACAGCTTGTATTGTTTGTAGATAACGTTAATATTACGACAGACCTGCAAACTACCACGAAAATTCCGCAGAATTACGTTATTAATTCTCTCCTGACCGATCATTTTCAGTATTTTTCCAAAAATGGCAGGCTTACCCAGCTGTAAAATTACTTTTTTAAAACTCAAACAATCTCTCTACAAAACAACTTTATGTTCTTATTAACTAACCAAAGATCGTAGTGATATACAAAAGAAATCTGAATAAGGGAAAATGTATATTGTGTCGTAACAAATGTGACGATTTTTCTGTAGGTGGCAAGGAGAGGATTAATCATTATGAGGATGAATTGTTGATCTATGAAGTAAACTTTAGCAACTATTGTTTTTTATCTACTAAAAACTATGAATGTTTACATTTTCAAGTAGGCAGGTCTGTATTACGTATTACGTTGAACAACGGTATTGACATTAAAACAGAATACCCGAGTTGTGGACACAATCGTAATCGATACTGGACAGCCAGGGCAGGTCACTCTCCCCTATTCGAGAGGAATGAGATACGTTTGCACAAGTAGAATTGCCAACAAAGCGAGGGATTCTAGATTCTGAAATACTTGTTACTATTTTCGGCTTTATAAAGAATGAATCCATTTAGATACGTGAGGGTAGAGTGTAATATTACCTTCCGTTTGTTTGAGGGTTGTTAGGCTCAAACTTCATGAGAAACCTTGAGATTTCTGAATGCAATGGAGTGACCAAAACGTTCTCCAAAACAGATCTGTTTTGTTGTGCGGCTATGTGGTCTAGTGGTATGACACTCGCTTTCGGATCGGAAGGTCCAGGTTCGAGCCTCGCTCGCGCATAGTTGAGTCCTTGAGAAGGCTCTTTACTCACATTCTCTCACCGTACTCAGGTGTAAAATGAGTACCTGGCCGTTAACAGCGTTGTCTCTGTCCCAAAAATTTGTAATATCGCCTGACAGGCGTCATGTCTCGTCCTACATGTTATGTGTTGCTGTTGGCCAGGGACCCCTTGTAAAGCGCTTTGAGCACGTTAGTGGATATTGCGCTATATAAATGCTCAAGAAAGAATCTGTTACAAACGATTCCATGAGCAGAAAGATATACGTATGTATTTCAATGCTCCAAACAGTTCATTTACAAAATGCTATATTTTGGGGCTGTCAAAGAAAATGTTTCAATGCATCTAATATTGATAGAACTAATCTTACATGAATAAGTTAATGGTACCATATACTATGTGTTTCTTGTTGACAGATTGCTATTTTGTCACGTGTTCAATGGCAATGCTTTAAATGCTGCAATTAATATAAAATATAATTTAATGGTATCTTATAATATTATAAAATGCTTCTTGTTGCCATATTTATATTTTATCACGTGATCAATGGAAATGAAATGTATAAATTATGGCTTATGGATTGGTCAATGATAGTTTCTTGTCTGGCAGTGATTGGTTCTCAGGCTCTGAATTGTCAAAGAAAGAAACTTGTAATGACAAACAGCTGATTAACGGTGTAAATTTATAACATCTTGTCTTTTTCTATCTCCAGTTAGGATTCGGTTTTACCTACACCTAACACTAATTATTTCTGCTCACCCAAGACATCAGTTACAGAGCTAAGACTTTTTTTCTCGTTCTTGAAACGATTACTACTCTCTTGGTGCCGTAATCTGAAGAAAAAAAACACGTAATATAAATATTTGGCCAACAGATCTTCCTTCAAATTTCGATCGATTACAATGCCCTTAATATTGGTAAAAACTATCCCACATAGAACTTCACGAAGTATTTTCGAAGGACTGGCGTCCTATCCAAAGGATAGCGAGCAAATGCTATAGTCCATTTCATGAAACAGAAACTGGGATAAACTCTAGTCCAAAGGCCTTATGAAAACTTGAGCTTAAATCTCATTTTGGTTTCTAATACACCAGGACACAACGCCGTCTTAAAATCCTGGTCACAATAATATATTCATCGTTGTCTCAACCAGTTCTATATAACTGTGTTACATTGTATTTTCTAGCTCGGACATTTCAAAGAATCAGAATGATATCACATGCAGACTACATACAGCTGGTTACCCCCCCTTGATTCCCTTCCCCTCCTTGGCGTCTGGTTGTCAGTGACAACGATATGCAGACGTGTCAAGCGGATAGACACTCCAATACATCAAAACTATCCAATCATCTACGAGATTCATCGCTCTGTCCGTGACTCTCACTAAAATGGTTATGATGTGTATGTGTGTGGAAGGGGGGGGGGGGGGGGGGGGGGGGGGGGGGAGTGTATGTATGTGTATATGTCGATGGGTGATTAAAAGCATGTGAACATGCAAAATTTTATTTTGTATTGATTTTGTGCGTTTAAATAAAATTTATGCCCGCCACACCAATCGTACCAACCAAAACAACACAATGTGCAATCTTAAACTGATTGAGAGAATAATCTAATTAGAACGAATCGCCCAACTGGCGGACTTAAATCAATAACAAAGAGCTGACTGGGTCTTCTTCATTCGTTCTATTGATGGTATGCGTTTAAGCAAAATATTCTTCAGATATACCCGCCAGATCAATCGGACCAACACACAAAAATATGTGTACCTTATTCGGCTGTAGGCAGTCGAGAGAATTTGGTAAAAACTAATTTCTAAAATGGTGTCCTCTTAGTGGGGACCTGTGCTCGTGTCTGGATGAGACTTTTAGGTGATCTCAAACAAAGTACGTTGACAGTATGCTCTTGGAATCTACATCTGTTTCCTATTTAAGAGAGTAAGCTTATGCAAGAGGTTATCTAAGAATTTTGGTGCAGGATTGTCAATTGCTACAGCAACTGGGCTTAATGGGGACATTGCAATTTATATCAGTAAAACTTGGTCTGTGAGTGATACATTTGGGGACACTTTTATGTCCAAGTTAATGGACTTTTAAGTCCAAGTTAATAGACAGGTTATTGTGTTGATACTATTTAGTTAAGTTTTCCCTTTAAATTGGTCTAGGATGTTGAAACATGTGAAACGGGCATTTATCAAATAATGTTATATCACAAAAGGCGGGGTTTAACATCAATATGTAGGAATTGACGTTTTCAGGTTTGAATATGATTGGGTCTTACTCTTAGGGGTTGGATTATAGACTGACAGAGAACTGTCGAAACTGCAAGGGGCGTGGAAACAATGGAACTGTGGGGAAAATTTTGATAGGGATAAAAGAGGATGTTTCGAGAAAACGGTAGGATTCAACTTGACCATGAGCTGCACACTTTAAACCTTTGTGCTCACCATCATTTATTTGCTTTTACGGACTTAGAAATATTCCCACTATATTGAAAATGGTTACTTAGGCAAAATTGACTTTACATGTGGACTGATTTTACGGATTTGGAATTTATGAAACTGATTGAATTATGACCAATGCTATTTGATTTGGATTTGGAATTAATCATGATTTGGATTTTGAATTTATCGCAAATAAATAAAACTGTAAGAAATGAAATTTGGAATCTGGACTTTTAATTGAATGTCTTGATGTTGTGCATTCAATTATCATCACCGGCCCCTGAACTCTTCGTCATTATTAACATCTACAACAGAACGCAAAGGATAATATTACTATCTAAAAAAAAAACACCACTATGCGATCATCAGCCATTACATATGTGTGCAACTACCCCACACTATCTGAACAAATTCCCATTTGTCTTACCTTTTCTTGGGTGATTTAATTTATAATTCTAGAACTTTTACTATTCCATTTTTTACTTTTCACTGGCGCTGATACGACTTAATGTTTTCGCAAGCGCCGAAAAACCCTTAAACCAAAAAAAACAAAACAGCCTAAAAGCAATGATAGAGAGCCCAGTGACGTCATCGTCGTTCATGATAAAAAAAATGTCCACGTTGTCCTTAGTCATTCTTTTTTTTTTTAAAGAAAGGGGGAGGGGGGAGGTGCAAAATCTTTTCGTACAGCCAATGTAAATTTTCGCTAACAAACACAGAATAACTGGAAGTCTAAAAATTTAAAAGTATTTTTTACAGATTGAATATGAGTATCTTGCAAACCTTTAAAATCGAAGGTAATTTTATCACCTTTTGACTCAAA
>NW_027624098.1:0-8755 GCF_034508935.2 Berghia stephanieae | reverse complement strand
TGACGGGGAAAAAAATTTTAAAATCAAAAAACATCACTTTATAATTAACAAATGTCAAAATGGAAGTTGGTCAAATTTAAACAAAAAATGATTTTGTAACTATTCTGAAAAATTTTTTTGGTTTAAGGGACTATTGGCAAAAACACTTTCAGTTCTTGGGATACGATATACGGAAAAAAATAAAAAGAAATTTTTGAATATTTTTTGTGTTCATCTGGTTTTGACATTTTCCAAAAATATAATGGTCAGAGATAACATTATTATCATAAACAACAAATTGTCCTGTAATTGGACTATTATTATTTTTCATTAGGGGAAAAAAAAAAATGTTCTGTTTTCATATTGTTTTTAAAAGTTGATTCAAAAACAAATATTTTAAAATTTTTTTTAAAAGAAGAGAAGCGAAAAAGAAAAGAGAACGAGAGAGAGGGAGGTCGGGGGAAAAAAGTATGTCAAAATTGCAAAGGTACCAATTAATTGAATTAAAAACAATGTCTGTACATCAAGCGACAACAAGATTGCTTAGTTTTTGTATACCTACATAAAATAACATAGGGAACAAATTTCTAAAAACCATTTTTTTTTTCTATTTGAACATTTTTTATGTAATATTTGTTTGTCTCCGGGGTCGTTTGCTGTTGGAAAATTTCTCTGCATTTTCATGTTTGCTTTGCCAGCAATCTTTCTAAAAAGAAAAAATTTCCCAAATTTCCCTTTTTAACACTTTTCTTTTTTCCTCAGACCCCCCCTTTCCTTCTTTATTCACTACTCTGTTTGTGTTTTTCTTTGATTTATGAATTCCTAACAGTATCAGCCCCCTGCAGTTTCAGTGTATGGCATTATCGTCGTACTATCAGGGGTCTGCTGCTACCCCTGGTCACCCCCTTGAACCAGTCTCAAGGTCATCCTCATCAGCACTTTAAATTTCCTCTCCATAATTTTCTTTGTCTTCAGCAAAATTTCCCGCTCGTCTAGATTCTTCCCTTTACACTTGTCAATTTTCCTTTTCCAGTTGCAAAGGGAAACTTTACTTTAGCAAGTTGCATGTGTCCCCGGAAAACGATGATTTTTATGAACAACTTTTCATGCCCCCCTGAAGGCACAATCTTCCCGTTATTCCCTTCAAACAAGCACTGAATATTGTTCCCTATGTTTTTAATGGGTGTAATGTCAATAAGTCTGGTGATTTCCAATGCATGGCAAAATTTCCGAAACATCGAAATTTTAAAATTACATTTTCACCCCTTCCCCCCCTGCCCAAAAACTAGGGTTTTGTTTGCAAAACCCCCGGGTTGTTTTAAAATCAGGAGCAAGTCAATACTATCCCTTTTGAGATTTGGGGTTTAAAAACTGGCCCCGTCTCCCTGCTTTTCCCCTAATTTTTCCCCTTTGAGTTGTTTGGCTAAGTTTCTTTCAAACTTACTCAAACTCGCAGGGTTTCCCCCTTTTAGAGTTTTCCTGAACCAATCCCTTTTGTTTTTTCAAATTTTCTTTTCTGGGGCTCACCCCCCTTTTCGCTGTTAAAAAGAACCACCTGTGCAGAGCAATCTCAGCTAAATTTTTCCCGTTTTTTGGTTTTGGGGGTGTTCACGCAATTGTGTTATTGCTTTGTTAACTTGGTTTTAAGAAACAAATAAAAGCTGCACATCTTTTGCAAAAGGTAGTCTTTTGCTGGTTTTTTTAAATCTTCTTTTGTGAAGAGTGTGCGAGCCCGTGTATTTGATGTGACCAGTCAAAGAATAAAGTTTGGTAAATGCTTCGGGGCCTGTTTCTCTAAATAGGTATCCCTTTTTGAAAGCCTTGATTTCAAAATGTCTGCCCCAGGTTTTTAAAGGAAAATGGCCTAATTTTAAAAGCAAGTAAAAGGTATTTTCATAATTCAGTGAAGCAATTGTACTTTGAAAAAAACTTTGAAAAATTTGACAACATTTGAAAAAAAAACAGGGGGTCAATGCCTTTTTAAATATTTTCTTTTTCACATTCGTTTTTCTTTTCATTAAAAAAAAAGGGCCCAAATTTTTCTCTCATTTTTTTTTTATGTACTGGTTTTTTATTCCCCCTTCAAAATTAGAAAAAAAAAAATTTTTTCCCCCCTATTTCAAAAATACATTTCCACAAAATTCTACCCCAAAACTCTTTGTTTAAAATCTTTTTTTTAAAAAATCACATTACTTTTCCCTGTTTATTTTTAAAAATTTAAAAGAAAATTTGTATTTTTTTCTTTGATTTTGGTTTCTTTTATTGGGGCCCCAAACATTTTTTTTTGTGACGCCAAAAATCTTCCCTTAGAAAAAGTCAAACTTTTTCACGGGTTGAAAACCCCTTAAGTTGTAGTTATTGGTTGCCTTTTTTCCCGGAATCAAAAACCTTTTTTTTTGCTCTTACTGTTTTGTTGTTTTTTAAATCCCCCGATAAAGCAATAACTGCAATTCCCCTTCTGTCCTTGGTACCTACTTTTTGGGCTAAACTTTTGCCACTTCAATTTCCCCATTGTCCTTTCTAAATGTTTTACCATTTTGCAAAAAAGTCTACCAAATCCCCCCCTTTTTACCCCCCTTTTTCTTTTCCCCCCCCCCCCCCCCCCGACCCCGGCCCATTTTTTTGCCGCATTTCATCGTTTTCTGTGGAAGGTCACCCCTGATCATCGGCTGGGGGAGAGGGTGATGAAGTCCTACCACTTTCTACCTCACTCTCTGAAAACACAAACTAGACTTGCAGTTGTGGACTTCTTTGGTGTTCTTGGGGTCTAAAATGAAAAAATAAAAACATATTTCCCCTTTTGCGTTGGCAATTCAAGTATTTTGCATCCATGTAGCCCCCGTGTGTCGCAATACCCCGGGGGTAAGCCTTGCATGTGATAGGGGAGTCGGGTTTTCGAGTCCCACTTTTGCACCAATTAAACCTTTGGGGGGGTTTATTTGAAACACCTGCCGCTGCTTTACAACGACATAATTTCAGGAAAACCAAAAATCATTTCCCCCTTCGGGGTGAATATTCACAAAAAAAGGGCGGTTAAATTTTTGTAGGTTAACATGCTGGTTACAACTACTCATTTGGATAAAATGTAGACATTAAAGGGCATTAAAAAAAAATCATTCTTCTCTTCATAAAAAAATTTGGTAAAAACCATCAAAAAAACTAATGCTAAAGGGGCCATCTTGTGTGACATTTGGGAATTGCCCCAGGGTTGTCACAGTAAAAAAATATTTAAAAAAGGTTTCAAGGGATAAAAGACGAAATTTTTGGGTAAATTAGAGTTTTTCCTGTTATTGTTTTGGATTTTAAATAAAAAGCTCCGGTTCTTATTTACCTTTGTCTCAGCTCCTCAGACGCTGTCTTTTTTGCAGCTAAAGAACTCTTCCTAGCTTTCAGGGAATATTCGTCTTCCTGTCCATTTCTAAAAATAAGTTTGAAGAGGAATGATGCTTGCTTGTATCTTAAAAAACAGTTGTTGGGTTTTAATTTCGGGTTTTTAAGACTTTTTTTAACAAAAAAAGATACAATTATCTAACTAAGTAAAGTTTCTTCTAACTAAATACAGTGGGCACCGGGATTCACAAAAGGTCGCATTCAACAGAAGTCGGTTCAACGAGGGATTCAAAAAATCCCGTTTCCCGGCCCTATATTTTCTTAGTAATAAACGCATCCAACGAGCATCCTAGCCCTAAAGTCCATTCAACGGGGCATTTGGGCCAGACCTTTTGGCTTAGGCCAGAGCAATGCCCCACGAGTGGCCAAAACTTTCATTTTAACGTCACTTTTGCTTGCCCCCAAAACAACGCTATGGCCCAATGTGATGCGGGGTTTACTTAGACGTGCTACCAGCCGGTGTCGTGAGAATTTTTTTGGGTAGGTTTCTATGTGTAAGGCAAGGGGTGGTCGGTCATAAAACATTAGTCCCCTAGGAGGGGGTTTGGTAGAAATTGTGAGGCGAGGAGAGGGGGGTAGGTGTATTTACTTCGATGAATGAGGAGAGTGGCAGCCAGGGGGCGTGTAGGCAGGTTAGGTCATGCGCACAAAGTTACCACGATTGTGTTAATTGTAAAGGTTTTCAGTTTTGTAGAATAAAGGACAAGGGTAATTTTATTAATAAAAACTGATTGAAAGAAAAATTTTTTTTTTTTTAAAAATGAAAATAAAAAAATTTTAAAATGAAAAAAACAACCCAAAAGAATCCCGTGCCGTAATTTTTCTCGCAAGGAAGCAAAAATTTAAAAATCTAACTTTTTCATATGTTTCATTATTTATTTTCCCTTTTTAGGACAAAGTGCATTAAACAAGAGGTCGCATTCAAGGGGTCAGGGGCCCTGCCCCAAAAACCTTTTTTATGCGACTTCCACTGTAAAACAAATTGAACTAAAATTTGTGATATTTTAGTTAATTGCCAAGCGCATTCACTATTCCCCAAACGAAACTTTTTTAAACGGAAACATGATGTATGTTATTTTTTTGGGAAGACAGAATTTTAATTCGGCATTGTTTTTGTATTTTTTTCACACTAAAAACACCTCATCACGGGTTATTTACCTTTGTCATCGTATCCTCGGGATCGCTGTCTTTTTTGCGGAGAACACTTTTTTGGGGCCCTTCGGGGAAAACTATTGTTTTTCCCTTGTCTTTTCGAAAATGCCATAAAAGTATTATCAAAAATTGGCAAAATTAAAGGGAAGTTTCTCTTTACCCCAGAGAAGAAAACATCGATATTTGGTTTAAATTTCTTAACCATATATTTGGGTTTATGTCTTTGAAAATAACTTGGTTAGGAATTAAATAAAGGGAAAGAAAAGTACAATAATAAAAACTCTTTTTATAACGGCCCCCCAATTTTCATTTATGTTACAGACTAAATGAAAGAGCAATGCCATCATTCTAAACTCAATATTGGAGAGGCAGGGAAGGAGAGAGAAAGGAAAAAGAGAGAGGGTAAAAGATTATTTCATTTCAAAAAGCGATCTAAAGAAAAGGGTATGATTTCTATTGATTTTGCCAAAAATTTTTCACTTTGTTGCAGGCACGCTGGTTGTTTTTGCCTGGCAGTGAACTTTTTCATAAATTTGGGGGGAAAATAAATATTTTTTGGCTCACTCTATGACAAACCAGCTGGATTTGTCCAAAAGTTAATTAAGAACGATGGAAAGTTGTTAGTGAGACTATATGAAAAGTAATAGTTTTTACACATTATTAGAAACCCAAAATAAATACTATTAGGCCTTTTAAAAGAAATTACTTCTTTTTCTTAACTTTAATGTGAGTAAAAGGGATTCAAATACGAAAATCCTTAAAGGGCTTTATGCCAAAAGACAGAGCCAACCTTAGCCGGAGCTGATGAGCAATTTTTTTGTTACGCTTTGGATGGGCATGGTCTTTTGAAAATACTTTAACCCTTTCCAATGGTTAAAATACCCCTCCCCCCTTTTTGCTGGATAGGAGGGGGTTTTGGAAAAAAAATTTTTAAGGTTTTTTTGCCTAAAAAGGGGAATAAAACCCCGGGATATCTTGGGATGGGCCCCAAACTCTTTTCAATGATCTCAAGGGCCCCCCAATTGGCTTTTGAATGATGAAAAAATTGCAAGCTTTAAGGGTAATAAATTTCCTTTTTGGGTTTTTAGGGGGTTTGAAAAAACAAAATAAAAAAGAAAATAAAAATTTTTTGAAATTTTTACTGCCTTTTTTCTTCGGGAAAATTTGCCCACCACGACAAAGGGGCCCCTTAAAATAGGTTTTCCCAAAACCCGCCCCAAATTTCCCCGGGGGAAAATCCCGGGTGACGAATGAAAAAGAAAACTTTGAGTTTAAAAATTTTTCAGCGCCATTTAATTTTTTTTGGGAGCAAAACCCAAAATTGGTCACCGTAATTTTTAAAATCTGCTTTATAAAAAAGAAAACGTAAGTTAAAAAAAAAAAATTTATGCAATTTTTAATTTTTTTAAAAAAAAAAATAAAATTTTTCCAATTTTTTTCAATTTTTTTCCCCCAGATCGACTTTCGAAAATGACACGGCCCCCAAAAAAATTAAAAATTTTTTTTTTTGGGGAAAAAACCCATTTTCTTGGGTTTTTTTTTTTTTGGGGAAAGGAAAAAAAATTACTACAACGGGAAAATTTTTTAATTCAAAAAAGTGAGGGGGACAGGCCTTTTTTGGTAAAAAAAAAGAATGAAGTGAAAAAAAAGTGCCAAAAAACAATAAAAATAAAAATTTTTTTGCGGGGGTGGGGGGGTTTGAACCTCCCCCCCTTTTTTTGGGACGAAAAATCCCCCTGGCAGGTGAGAGCGGGGCCTCCCCGGGGAGCTACAACAAAACCAAAAATTTTTGTTTCAAATTTTTAAAAAGTCTTTGATCCCCCTCTCCCCCTTCTTGGGGACCGCCGTTTGTTCGTCCCACCATGGAAAAAAATTTTTTCCAGTTAAGTTTTAAAATACCCAAATTTAAAAACCCCAAAATTAACATAAAATTTTAAACCCCTTGGGGGTTTTTCCCCCTTAGGGGGGAAAATTTTTTTTTTTAAAAAAGGGTATACGGGCACTTTTTTTAAAAACCCCCAAATATTTTTAATAAAAAGGTGAAAGGGCCAAGGGAAAAGTTTTTTCGCGGGGGGGGGGGGTTTAAAACCCGGACCCTTTTTTGGGGACGAAAACTCCCCCCGGGAGGGGAGAGCGGGGGTCTCCCCTGTGAGCTTTTCAACAAAACAAAAATATTCTTTTTAAAAACTCAAAGTCATTCTAGACCCCTCTCTCACCCACTTTTTGGGGGCCGCCAAATTCGTTCGAACCACCATCGCGAATAATTTTGCCCCGCATTAAAAGCTTTAAAACCCAAATATTTTCAAACAAACATATAAATAGAAAAGATTGAGACTTTGGGGTATGCTCGGTGTTGGGGTAAAATTTTTAAATTTCAAAAAAAAGGGGTGGGCGGGCCCTTTGTTGGGAAAACAAGTTTTAAGTGAAAAGAAAAGTGCCAAAAGGGGCAATGAGAATAAAATTTTTTCGGGGGGGTGGTGGGGTTTGAACCTGGCCTTTTTTGGACCCGCAACTCCCCCCGGGGGGGGGAGCGGGCTCTCCCGTGTGACTATAACAAAACCAAAAAAATTTTTTTCAAACTCAAAGTCATTTCCCCTAGCCCCCTTTTCACCCCCTTTTTGGGCCCCCCGTTCGTTCGTACCCCCAAATCGGAAAATTTTGCCCAGCATTAAGCTTTAAAACCCAAATTTTTTCAACACAAAATTAACTTAAAAACGATTGAAAATTTTTAGTTGCCCCCCGGGGTATGGGGTAAAATTTTTAAATTTTAGAAAAGTGAGGGAGCAGGCATTATGTTGGAACAACAAAAATTTAATGAATAGAAAAGTGCCGAAGCAATAGAGAATAAAAAATTTTTTGCGGGGGGGGGGGGGTTTAAACCCCGGACCTTATTGGGACAAATCCCCCGGGCAGGGGACTTGGCTTACCGGTGAGCTTTCAACAAAAAAACACAAAAATTTCGTTTCAAACTAAAGATTACAGATCCCCCTCTACCCTTTTGAGGCCGCCGTTTTTTTTCCCACCTGCCAGGCGGGGTTGCGTCCCAATTTTAAGGCCAGGTTCAAACCCCCCCACCCCCGCAAAAAATTTTTTTATTCCTTTTTTTTTTGGGCATTTTTTATTCACTTCATTTCTTTTTTTTTCCCAAACAAAAATGCCGTCCCCTCACTTTTCGGGAATTTAAAAAAATTCCCCCCAACCCGGAGCATACTCAAGGGCCCAATTTTTTTTTTAGTTTTTTTTTTGTTTTGGAATTTTTGGTTTTTAAAGTTTAAACTTGGGAAAAATTTTTTCGCGTTTGGGGTTTTGTACGAACAAAACGGCGGCCCCCAAAATGGGTGAGGGGTTTTAGAATGATTTTGGGTTTAAAAAGAAATTTTTTGGTTCGTTGATAGTTTACACGGAGAGCCACGCTTCACCTGCCAGGGGGATTTGGGTGCCCCTTGGGGGTTTTAAAAAACCCCCACCCCGCAAAAAAATTTTTATTTTCTATTGTTTTTGGGACTTTTCTATTCAACTTCATTTTTGGTTCCCCAAAAAAGGGGCCTGCTCCCCTCACTTTTCTAAATTTAAAAAATTCCCCCCCTACCCCGGAGAAACCCCAAAAGTCTAAAACTTTTTCATTTTATGTTTTTGTTGAAATATTGGCTTTTAAAAATTAAAAACTGGGCAAAAATTTTCGCGATGGTGGTTACAAAAAGAATCGGCGGTCTCAAAAGTGGGTGAGAGGGGGGATCTAGTAATGCTTTGGTTTGAAAAAATTTTTTTTGTGTTCGTTGATAGCTCACACTTTTTAGAGCCACGCTTCACCTGCCAGGCGGATTTGTCGTCCCCTTTTAAGGTCGCAGGGTTCCAAACCCCCACCGCCGCAAAAAATTTTAAATTCTCTATTGTCTTCGGGGCACTTTTCTATTCACTTCATATCTTTTTTTTTACCAAATAAGTCCCTGCTCCACTAAATTTTTTAAATTTAAAAAATTTCCCCCCCATACCCCGGGAAAGGCATACTCAATGTCTAATCGTTTCTATGTTATTTGTTTGTGTTGAGAATATTGGCAAATTAAAGTTTTAACTGCGGTCAAAAATTTTCGCGATGGTGGTGTACGAAGAATCGGCGGTCTCAAAAAGGGGGGTGAGAGAGGGATCTAGTAATGACTTTGAGTTTGAAACCCGAATTTTTTTGTGTTCTTTGGGATAGCTCACAGGGTTTTAGAGCCAGCTCTCACCTGCCAGG
>NW_027624097.1:0-8757 GCF_034508935.2 Berghia stephanieae | reverse complement strand
CGGAATTGACGGAATGCGATTTGGCTGAAAGTGTCCCGAGTCGTTGTGTACGTCGGTAGCAGTGAGTCAGTTGGTGGCTTTGATGGGACCCCGTGAGAGTACGAAGGCAGGCGGTGAGAAACTCTTTGACGGGGACTGTTGCTAGCCCAAACGCGTGCCGTGCTGATGTTGAAAACTAAGCACGCACATGCTAAAAGGCCGAAACCTTATAGTGAAGTGAGGGAAGCTTATCAGGTACGGACGATTGCCCCTATGACATCCTAGTCTGCGCGAAATCTGCGGATAGCGGCGCTAGCCGGCAGCGCTATTGTAGATTCGCGAGCGATGGGAGGAGATTTCGGGCTGTTTGGTCGGCTATACGGAATTGACGGAATGCGATTTGGCTGAAAGTGTCCCGAGTCGTTGTGTACGTCGGTAGCAGTGAGTCAGTTGGTGGCTTTGATGGGACCCCGTGAGAGTACGAAGGCAGGCGGTGAGAAACTCTTTGACGGGGACTGTTGCTAGCCCAAACGCGTGCCGTGCTGATGTTGAAAACTAAGCACGCACATGCTAAAAGGCCGAAACCTTATAGTGAAGTGAGGGAAGCTTATCAGGTACGGACGATTGCCCCTATGACATCCTAGTCTGCGCGAAATCTGCGGATAGCGGCGCCAGCCGGCAGCGCTATTGTAGATTCGCGAGCGATGGGAGGAGATTTCGGGCTGTTTGGTCGGCTATACGGAATTGACGGAATGCGATTTGGCTGAAAGGCAGGGAGGCTAATGAGGTGGATGATTGACAGACAGACCGAGTGAGGTTGATACGGTGAGGGATGCCTAACGAATGGTGCCAAGAGGGAAGAGTTTGAGATGGTCGGGCCGTTCTTCTGCTGCGAGGAAATGCTATGACTTTGGCTTGAGATATATATCGTATGTCGTTTCCCGTCCTTTATGATGCAGGCAGCTTCTAAATGGTATCACGCTACTATGTACACGCGATCTATCGAGGCGTGGGCTTACACAGGGACACGCAACCGAGCGAAATAAAGCCGATGGTGGGCAGTTGCATGTGCGGTGACCATGACAGCGACCAACGATATCACTCTGCAACGATCTGCCCGTCGTCCGGTGAATTCTAATGGCTGGATATCATGTTGCGGAGTTTCGTTCTTCAACTGGGGGTGACGGTTGTCGCGCAAAATCAATCGTACGTCTGAAACAATGTCTTTGCTAGGCACCTTCTAGCACCCAACCTCTCGACTTGGCTAGCCAACTTCTGGCTTCCCCTAATGAGCTAGGCACCTTCTAGCTCCCTACTCCGCTGGACATCTTCCAGCGCCTGAGCTAGTTGGACAATACGATTGATTTTGCGAGGGCAGTGTCATTCGCGGGCGAAGACCCTAACCCCGTTTCACGCTCTCCTGACATCAGGGTTTGTCGGGCTATGGGCTGGCCCGTTGCAGTTTGGTAGACACGACGAGACTTGACAAATCGCTGAAAGCCCATCAGATCGTTTTTAGTCAATTGGGTTGCCTTGATTGGTCGTGATAACATTGTAGTGCGATATCTAGCGGCTACTGCTGGGAGACTTCATGCGGGACGGTTACCAAAGTAGCGAGTAAGGTTGGACAAGGGCCATCTCAGCTCGGAACGGGTCACTCAGCGGGCGGGTGGCAATGTCGGGAGGTACCAGTAGTGTTCTAGCGCCTCCCCTCACAGGCGAAACAGTTGGAGAGAACGGTTGGAAGGAAGGAAGGGGTAGAGAGAAATGAGATTCTGTCGTGAACATATACTCGGCGTCTTCTAGAAGGTAGGAGGCGTACGGGGTTCAGACTTAGAGCCGGTGACAAAGAATACCTGATGCAGGCAGGTGCCCGAAGTCGGACAAGCGTGCCCACGAAACGGTAACCAAAAAGGTCACTCATCGGGCGGGTGACAATGTCGGGAGGTAACAGAGGTGTTCTAGCGCCTCCCATTCACAGGCGAAACAGTTGGAGAGAACGGTTGGAAGGAAGGAAGGGGAGAGAGAAATGAGATTCTGTCGTGAACATATACTCGGCGTCTTCTAGAAGGTAGGAGGCGTACGGGGTTCAGACTTAGAGCTGGTGACAAAGAATACCTGATGCAGGCAGGTGCCCGAAGTCGGACAAGCGTGCCCACAAAACGGTAACCAAAAGGGTCATCCATCGGGCGGGTGACAAGTCGGGAGGTAACAGAGGTGTTCTAGCGCCTCCCATTCACAGGCAAAACAGTTGGTGAGAACGGTTGGAAGGAAGGAAGGGGTAGAGAGAAATGAGATTCTGTCGTGAACATATACTCGGCGTCTTCTAGAAGGTAGGAGGCGTACGGGGTTCAACTTAGAGCTGGTGACAAAGAATACCTGATGCAGGCAGGTGCCCGAAGTCGGACAAGCGTGCCCACGAAACGGTAACCAAAAGGGTCACTCATCGGGCGGGGACAATGTCGGGAGGTAACAGAGGTGTTCTAGCGCTCCCATTCACAGGCAAAACAGTTGGAGAACGGTTGGAAGGAAGGAAGGGGGAGAGAAATGAGATTCTGTCGTGAACCATCTCGGGACCTAACGGTAGCGCCTCCCCCCACAGACCCCGAGCTGGTGACAAAGGATGGTTGAATACCCGAGGCAGGCAGGCGACGGAAGTCGGAGAATCGCGCGCACCTAACGGTACCGAAGAGGTAACCAAGAGACCCCGGGAAAGATGGCGAGAACGATCGGTCGAGTGAAGAACGGCGGGACTAGTTGTGACCTATAGTTCCGTCGAAGAAAACAGCCCAGGGAACGGGCTTGGTGAAATCAGACCTTATCGAGCTGAGATCCTCGGACGCTGAGATTATCCCCCCATCCAGCAGGGTTTGTCTCGGCCACCTCTCCACCTGCCATGGCTTGTCGGCGCGCGGTGCGCGGTGGGTGGACAGTGTATATAACTAAATATATATATATATTTTTTTTTTCTCCTCCGTCCAGAGGCACTTTTTTCTCTTTTTTTTTTGTCCCCTAACAGGCATCTGTAGTTCGCCAAGTGCATTTTCTAACATTCGCTCGCTGCGCATCTATCGGCATTCCGCGCATTTCTTTTCTCCCTCAATAGGCTTCTGTTGAGCGCAATTCGCCAACAGGTTTTGTTGTTTTTTTGGTTTTTTTTTTTTGGTTTTTTCTCCTCCGTCCAGAGGCACTTTTTTCTCTTTTTTTTTTTTGTCCCCTAACAGGCATCTGTAGTTCGCCAAGTGCATTTTCTAACATTCGCTCGCTGCGCATCTATCGGCATTCCGCGCATTTCTTTTTCTCCCTCAATAGGCTTCTGTTGAGCGCTATTCTTCATTCGCCAACTGCATTTTAATTTATTTCTCCCTCAATAGGCTTCTGTTGAGCGCAATTCGCCAACAGTGTTGTTTTGTTTGTTTTTTGTTTTTCTCTCCGTCAGAGCACTTTTTTCTTTTTTTTTGTCCCCTAAAAGGCATCTGTAGTTCGCCAAGTGCATTTTCTAACATTCGCCAGCTGCGCATCTATCGCATTGATTTTTTTTCCCTCAATAGGCTTCTGTTGAGCGCAATTCGCCAACAGGTTTTGTTGTTTTTTGTTTTTTTTTTTGTTTTGTTCTCCTCCGTTCCCAGAGGCACTTTTTCTCTTTTTTTTTTTGTCCCTAACAGGCATTCTGTAGTTCGCGCAATTGCATTTCTAACATTCGCTCGCTTGCCATCTATCGCATTCCGCGCATTTCTTTTTCTCCCTCAATAGGCTTCTGTTGAGCGCTATTCTTCATTCGCCAACTGCATTTTAATTTTATTTTCCCTCAATAGGCTTCTGTTGAGCGCAATTCGCCAACAGGTTTTGTTGCTTTTTTGTTTTTTTTTTTGTCCCCCAAAAGGCTTCTGCGAAGCGCGATTCTTCATTCGCCAACTGCAATTTTAATTTTATTTGTCCCTCAATAGGCTTCTGTTGAGCGCAATTCGCCAACAGGTTTTGTTGTTTTTTTTTGGTTTTTTTTTTGTCCCCCAAAAGGCTTCTGCGAAGCGCTATTCTTCATTCGCCAACTGCATTTTAATTTTATTTGTCCCTCAATAGGCTTCTGTTGAGCGCAATTCGCCAACAGGTTTTGTTGCTTTTTGGGTTTTTTTTTTGTCCCCCAAAAGGCTTCTGCGAAGCGCGATTCTTCATTCGCCAACTGCATTTTAATTTTATTTGTCCCTCAATAGCTTCTGTTGAGCGCAATTCGCCAACAGGTTTTGTTGTTTTTTTTTGTTTTTTTTTTTTTTTTGTCCCCCAAAAGGCTTCTGCGAAGCGCTATTCTTCATTCGCCAACTGCATTTTAATTTTATTTCTCCCTCAATAGGCTTCTGTTGAGCGCAATTCGCCAACAGGTTTTGTTGTTTTTTTTTTTGTTTTTTTTTTTGTCCCCCAAAAGGCTTCTGCGAAGCGCGACTCTTCATTCGCCAACTGCATTTTAATTTTATTTGTCCCTCAATAGGCTTCTGTTGAGCGCAATTCGCCAACAGGTTTTGTTGCTTTTTTGGGTTTTTTTTGTCCCCCAAAAGGCTTCTCCGAAGCGCGATCTTCATTCGCCCACTGCATTTTAATTTTATTTGTCCCTCAATAGACTTCTGTTGAGCGCAATTCGCCAACAGGTTTTGTTGTTTTTTTTTTGTTTTTTTTTTTTTTTTTGTCCCCCAAAAGGCTTCTCCGAAGCGCGATTCTTCATTCGCCAACTGCATTTTAATTTTATTTCTCCCTCAATAGGCTTCTGTTGGGCGCAATTCGCCAACAGGTTTTGTTGCGCCGAGCGGGACAATATCCAGTAAACGTGCTCAAAGCGTTTTACAACGGGTTCCCAGCCAACAGCAACACTTAACACGCGGAGCGAGACATGACAGGAATGAAAAAAAAAACACTAGGAACGGCCATGTACTCGTTTTCAAGGGATGCAACTCAAGAATATAACATAGGGTGTACAAATACCAAGGATTAATTCCCTTGATAGTTGAGTCCTTGAAAAAAGTTTCTTTACTCACACTCTCTCGCTGTACTCGTGTTTAAATAAAAATGATCAACACAATGGCTACCGGTTGGTTTGTCAGTTAATTACATCAACTATGCGCCGAACGAGGCTCGAACCCAGTACTTTGTTGTTGTTTATTATTATTATATATTATTATTATTATTATTATTATTATTATTATTATTATTATTATTATTATTATTATTATTATTATTATACTACTACTACTACTATATTACTATATTATATAATTCTAGCCCAACATATCCAGTAACGTGCTCAAAGCGCTTTACAACAGCAACAACAGTTAACACGCAGAGCGGGACACGAGAGGACGGAGAAATCACTACTAACGGACAGGTATTAGTCTTACACCTGATTACGGTGAGAGAATGTGAGTAAATATCCCTTTTTATCGAGGACTCAACTATGCGCCGACCGAGGCAATCGTGCTCAAAGCGCTTTACAACGCGTCTACAGCCAACAGCAACACTTAACACGCAGAGCGGGACACGACAGGACGGAGAAAACATTACTAACTAGTTCTACATCCGAGTGCGGTGAGAGAATGTGAGTAAAGAACCTTTTTATCCAGGACTCAACTATGCGCCGACCGAGGCAATCGTGCTCAAAGCGCTTTACAACGCGTCTACAGCCAACAGCAACACTTAACACGCAGAGCGGGACACGAGAGGACGGAGAAAACATTACTAACTAGTTCTACATCCGAGTACGGTGCGAGAATGTGAGTAAAGATCCTTTTTATCGAGGACTCTACTATGCGCCGAGCGAGGCAATCGTGCTCAAATCGTTTTACAAACGCGTCTGCAGCCAACAGCAACAGTTAACACGCAGAGCGGGAAACGAGAGGACGGAGAAATCACTACTAACGGACAGGTATTAGTCTTACATCTGATTACGGTGAGAGAATGTGACTAAATATCCCTTTTATCGAGGACTCTACTATGCGCCGAGCGAGGCAATCGTGCTCAAATCGTTTTACAACGCGTCTGCAGCCAACAGCAACAGTTAACACGCAGAGCGGGACACGACAGGACGGAGAAAACATTACTAACTAGTTCTACATCCGAGTACGGTGAGAGAATGTGAGTAAAGATCCTTTTTATCGAGGACTCAACTATGCGCCGAGGGAGGCAATCGTGCTCAAATCGTTTTACAACGCGTCTACAGCCAACAGCAACACTTAACGTGCAGAGCGGGACACGAGAGAACGGAGAAAACATTGCTAACTAGTTCTACATCCGAGTACGGTGCGAGAATGTGAGTAAAGATCCTTTTTATCGAGGACTCTACCATGCGCCGAGCGAGGCAATCGTGCTCAAATCGTTTTACAACGCGTCTGCAGCCAACAGCAACAGTTAACACGCAGAGCGGGACACGAGAGGATGGAGAAAACACTAGTAAAGTCACGGCCATGTACTCGTTTTCAAGGGATGCAACTCAAGAAGATAACATAGGGTGAACAAATACCAAGGATTAATTCCCTTGAACTACTATTATTATTATATTATTATAATATATTATTATTATTATTATTATTATTATTATTATTATATTATTATATTATTATATTATTATTATTATTATTATTATTATTATATTATTATTATTATAGCCAACTTATCCAGTAACTTGCTCAAAGCGCTTTACAACGCGTCTGCAGCAGACCGCAACACTTAACATGCAGAGCGGGACACGACAGGACGTAGAAAAAACTACTAACTGACAGGTATTAGTCTTACACCCGACTACGGTGAGAGAATGTGAGTAAAGATCCTTTTTATCGAGGACTCTACTATGCGCCGAGGAGGCAATCGTGCTCAAATCGTTTTACAACGCGTCTGCAGCCAACAGCAACAGTTAACACGCAGAGCGGGACACGAGAGGACGGAGAAAACATTACTAACTAGTTCTACATCCGACTACGGTGCGAGAATGTGAGTAAAGATCCTTTTTATCGAGGACTCTACTATGCGCCGAGCGAGGCAATCGTGCTCAAATCGTTTTACAACGCGTCTGCAGCCAACAGCAACAGTTAACACGCAGAGCGGGACACGAGAGGACGGAGAAAACATTACTAACCAGTTCTACATCCGACTACGGTGAGAGAATGTGAGTAAAGATCCTTTTTATCGAGGACTCTACTATGCGCCGAGCGAGGCAATCGTGCTCAAATCGTTTTACAACGCGTCTGCAGCCAACAGCAACAGTTAACACGCAGAGCGGGACACGAGAGGACGGAGAAAACATTACTAACCAGTTCTACATCCGAGTACCGTGCGAGAATGTGAGTAAAGATCCTTTTTATCGAGGACTCTACTATGCGCCGAGGGAGGCAATCGTGCTCAAATCGTTTTACAACGCGTCTGCAGCCAACAGCAACAGTTAACACGCAGAGCGGGACACGACAGGAAGGAGAAAACATTACTAACCAGTTCTACATCCGACTACGGTGAGAGAATGTGAGTAAAGATCCTTTTTATCGAGGACTCTACTATGCGCCTCGCGAGGGCAATCGTGCTCAAAGCGCTTTACGACGCGTCTACAGCCAACAGCAACAGTTAACACGGAGAGCGGGACACGACAGGATGGAGAAAACACTAGTAAAGTCACGGCCATGTACTCGTTTTCAAGGGATGCAACTCAAGAAGATAAAATAGGGTGTACAAATACCAAGGATTAATTCCCTTGAACTACTATTATTATTGTTATTATTATATTATTATTATTATTATTATTATTATTATTATTATTATTATTATATTATTATTATTATTATTATTATAGCCAACTTATCCAGTAACTTGCTCAAAGCGCTTTACAACGCGTCTGCAGCAGACCGCAACACTGAACATGCAGAGCGGGACACGACAGGACGTAGAAAAAAACTACTAACTGACAGGTATTAGTCTTACACCTGACTACGGTGAGAGAATGTGAGTAAAGATCCTTTTTTATCGAGGACTCAACTATGCGCCGAGGGAGGCAATCGTGCTCAAATCGTTTTACAACGCGTCTGCAGCCAACAGCAACACTTAACACGCAGAGCGGGACACGACAGGTCGGAGAAAACATTACTAACTAGTTCTACATCCGAGTACGGTGAGAGAATGTGAGTAAAGAACATTTTTATCCAGGACTCAACTATGCACCGAGCGAGGCAATCGTGCTCAAAGCGCTTTACAACGCGTCTACAGCTAACAGCAACACTTAACACGCAGTTGACGAATTCCGCTTCGCAAAAGCCTATTAAGGGACAGAAAAAAAAGCAGTTGGCAGCGGCCTCTTCTGGTACTCGCACTAACGCGAATGATTGGTGTCATCGGGAGCGAAACACACACACACACACACACACACACACACACCACACACACACACACACTGCGTTGTTTAATCTCTCAATACCTCTCACTTGTCGATATTTGATTGGTTAGTATTGTCCTCTTCAGCCTACGCAATATCGTCTTGGTCCATTCGCCGCGTCGCGCATGTGATAAAAAGGGGTGATTTACTGGCATTTCTCTCTTCACACTCGTAGAAATTTCATTCGAGGCATTTCATAGAAAAAGTGTTATTAATCTAAAGTAGTATTCCAGTATACGCATCCAAAGTTTCTTTTGCAGTCATGAAAAGGTATTTACTGTTCTTGTATTAGAAATTCTGTGATTTTGGATATTAGATTTTATCGTGTGTGTGTGTGTGTGTGTGTGTGTGTGTGTGTGTGTGTGTGTTGTGTGTTTTGTGAA
>NW_027624096.1:0-8758 GCF_034508935.2 Berghia stephanieae | reverse complement strand
TAAAAATTTTATAAATATTTTTTATTTAAAATTTAAAATTTTTTTCTAATCTTTTTTTTTTTTCAAAATTTCCCTTTAAAAACAAAATTTTTTTTTTTAAAAAAATTTTTTTTTTATACTCTTATACTCCCCAAAATTTTATAAATTATATTAACTATTTCCTTTAAACTTTCTTTTTTAAAATCAAAAAAAAATCTTAAAATTTTTTTAAACTACTATACATTACAACCCCCCCCTTTTTCCCTTTTATTTTAAAACCTAATTTTAATTAAACCTTCCCTTTTACTCCATATACCTTAATTTTCACCCTATTTTAAAACAACACTCCTTAACTTTTATACATTTCTATAATTTTCATAAAAAAATTTAAATTGTATTAAAAAAGGGTGATTTTAAAATTTAAATAGTTATATAATTTTAATGTTTTAGGTTTTTAAATTTTAAAATTGGTTTTTTTTAAAATTTTTAAAAATTAAAAAACCCCCCTTTTTTTAAAAAATTAAAAAAATATAAAAGGTATTTTGTTAAATTTTAAAATTTTTTTAAAATAAAAATTAAAATTTTTTAAAATATGATATTATATTTTTTTTAAAAAATTTAAAAAAATTTTTATAATATAAAAATGAAAAAAATTAATGTAATTTAAATTTAAATTTAAAAAAGGAAATATAAAAAGGTAAATTTTTAAATTAATTAATTAAAAAAATTTAAATAAAATAAAAACCCAGATTATTTTTTTTGTAAATAAAAAGGGAAAAAAAATAAAAAAATTTTTTTGTTATAATAAAAAATTTTTAATTTTTTAAGTTTTTAAATAAAAAAAAAAAATTTTTTTTAATATATAGATATATAATAATTTTAAAATTACAAAACCCTATTAAAAATTATATTGCGATTTTTTTTTTTTAAAAGTATTAGGGGGTTTTTTTAGGTATATAGAAGGAAAAAATTAAAGTTATAACAGCCCCAAAAAGGGGTTTTAAAGGGGCAAATAAACCAAACCACCAAAATTTTTTTAAAATTAAAATTTTTTGGGTTTTTAATTTTTCCAAACCCCACTTTTCCCCTAAAAAATTTTAAATGCAATAAATTGGGTTTATATTTTTTTAACTAAAAAGGGGAATTTTGGGGGGCAAAGGTTTGGGACCCATTGGCTAAACGGGTGTAATTAATGTGCCCTTTGTAATTTAGTTGTGTAAATGGAAAAAATAAAATTGGGAAATTTTTTGTTGAGCTTATGTTATGTTTATTATGATGATGATGTGAGGGGAAAAGTAATGTGATGACGGTAAACGATGTATCGACGGTTAATGACAAGAATGGTAATAAAAAATTTTAAAAGATGAATATGATGATGATGGTGTTGAAGATGCTGATGAATGTATGATGATGATGGACGCGCGACGACGATTGATGATGGAGATGGAGAGGTGAGATGATGAAGTGTGATATGATGAGATAATAAATTTTACAAAAAAGGTCCCAAACAGTTAAAAAAAAACAATGTTTAATAAATATAAAATGTAACCAAGAAAAAAGCAATCATGAAACAATATATACTACCATAACCGATTAAAACATGTACAGGATCGCATTATTGAAATAATTTGTTTTGGAAAAATTTTTTTGATCGATCAATAAAATCATCAATGTATCAATAAAAAAATGATTAGTTTGTTTTGTTTGTTTTTAGGGTTTTACGGGGCTTGCAACACTTAAGGGCATTCAGCGCCAGTAAAAAGGGAAAAAAAGGATAGTAAAAAAATTCTAGAAATTTAAAATTAAAAAACCAAGAAAGGGGAAAGACAAAGGGGGAATTGGGTTTAATAGGAATCAGTGTAGTTCCCAAAAGGCACACCCCCAAATTTTTTATTTGAGATTACCCAAAAATATATCCAGACACAAACACAGGTCCCCCCTAAGAGGGTACATTCAAAAGTTTACAAATCATAAGTAATACATAAACACAAAATACGTGATAAGAAGATGATAACAAGGAAAAAATATATCTCCAAAAATCGAACATACATTTGGGTGTTTCCCTTCCCCGCCAGGGGATTTTGGCCAGGGGCTGGACAAAAAACCAAGTAATCTTTTCCAAGACAAAGACAAAACATTTTGGAAAACAGACATGGGGGGATAGAAGTGAAAAAAGACACAGTGAGTGCCTCCCTCCCCACATGGGAGGTCGGGAAAACCCCCCCCAAAAAAGTATGTTTAGGAAAAAAGGGACTGGTCATTAAAAATTTTAAAAAAACAATTTCTGTCGACAAGTTTGAAAAGTCCGGGGAAAAAGGGTTTCTTTTTGTCAAATGAATATGTTTCCCATTACGACCCCCCTTACTTTCTTTTTATAAAAAGCCCAATCAAAAATAATGAATATTGCCCTTAAACCTTCGCTGCACTGAACTTGTTTTTGAGTTGGATCCCCTTTACTTGTTAGTCAGTTAAATAAAATAACACAAAACAAAGGGGATTACCATGCAAGGGTATGATCTTTTTTGTTGTTGTTGTTTTGTTGTTGTTGTTGTTTTGTTGTTGTTAAACCCCTTAAATTAAACATAAATCATTTATAATGACCTATTTGAAAATAACTTTTATCTTTATATTTTATATTTACCGATTTTTAACGACCCATTTTATAGGAAATTTACGTCTGTGGTTTAAAAACAGTATTTTAAAGTTTTGTTTTCCTCGGTGTTACCCTCCCCAAAAGGGAGGGTATCTCCCGGTCCGAAAAACCAATAAAAGTTTTAAAAAAGTATAATTCAAAAAAACCAATAAAATATAACTGACTTTTTATCAAGCCAATCAGGTAAAACCCCGAAGTTTAGGAATTAAAATGAACTTTGTAATTATAGTCATTGCCCCTGGTGACAGCAAAGGACATACAGTAGCGCGTTAAATACGGTACATTTTATACATTATTTTAAAAAAATTTTTATGACAGCAGTAGACGATAAAATAGCGCGTTTAAAAAGCTGGATATCTTTATTCCCCTTATTGTAATTAAGGGTGACAGAGAAGAAGTACGTAGACGCGTTAAATAGGGATATCTTTATTGACATCATTGTAATTAACGGTTTTAAAAAACAATCCCCCCCCCCTTTCCCCAAAAAAAAAACAACACAAAACCAAAAAAAAACAAAAAAATAAAGTTGTTCGGTAAATTTTATTATGAATCAATGAAAAATTTCAATGTCAAAATCGTGAAATTGAATACAATGATAAAATTTCAAATTAAATCGTGAAATTGAATACAATGATAATTGCAATGAAAATCGTGAAATTTAATACAAGATAAATTTTTCAATGCAAAAGGGGAAATTGAATACAGTAATTGTCAAGTCAAAGTGAAATTGAATACAATGATAATTGAATGTCAAATCGGAAATTGAATACAATGAAATTGCCATGTCAAATGTGAAAAGAAAACAATGATAATTGTCAATGTCAAAACGTAAATTTTAAAACAAAGTAATTGTCAATTTTCAAAACGTGAAAATTGAATCAATGTAATTGTCAATGTCAAAACGTGAAATTGAATACAATTAATTGTCAGTCAAATCGTGAAATTTATACAATGATAATTGTCAATGAAAGTGAAATTGAATACAATGTAATTGTCAATGTCAAAACGGAAATTGAAAACAAGTAATTGTAAATGTCAAATCGTGAAATTAATACATGATAATTGTCAATGTAAAATCGTAAAATTGAATACAATGATAATTGCAATGTCAAAGGTGAAATTGAATACTTAAAAAATTGTAATGTCAAATCGTAAAATTGAATAAAATGAAAATTTGTCAATGTCAAATCGTGAAATAAATACAATAAAATTGTCAAGTAAAAATCGTGAAATTGAATCAATGAAATTGTAAATGCCCCAAATGGAAATTGAATACAATGAAAATTTGTCAATGTCAAATTTTGGAAATTGAATACAATTAAAATTGTCAATGTAAAAAGGGGAAAAATTGAATCAATGAAATTGTCAATGTCAAACGTAAAATTGAATAAATGATAATTGTCAATGTAAAATGTAAAATTGAATACAATGTAATTGTCAATGCAAATTTTAAATTGAATACAATGATAATTGTCAATGTCAAATCGTGAAATTCAGACGCAATGTTTAAAAAAGGGAATAAATTGTGATAGGAAATTTTAAAAAAAGAAGTCGTTAATTTGTCGATAGGTGAAGGACAGTTTTTTGCCAAAAATTTTTGATAATTTTTTTTCATGTAAGTCAGTAAACGTTCATAATTTTTAAAAAAATTTTTTCGAAAAAAAAAGATAGGGTTATTTGCTGGAATTTAAAAGAAAAAATAAAGGGACATGTATTCTTGAAACCAGTAAATGTAAAAAGTATAAAAAAGGGGGATGATTTGTACATCCAAAACCCTCAATGTAAAAAAATTTTTAAGAGGATGATTTAGTACATTTTAAAAATCCTCAAATGTACAAAATGTAAAAGAAAAAATGATTTGTACTATTGAACTCCTCAAATCAAAAAAGTAAAACAGAGATGATTTAGACACCTGAAATCCTAAAAGTAACAAGTATACGCGGATATAAGTACATCTTGAAACCCTTTAGTTGTAACACAGTAAACAGAGAGATGATTAGTAATCTTAAAACCCAGCAAATGTGCAAAAATAACAGAGAGATGATTAGAATCTTGAAACCCTCCTGTAACAAAGTAAAACAGAAGTTTATTGTCATTTAAAACCCCTAAAAGTAGCAAAATATAACAGAGAATGATTTAGTACTCTTAAAAACCCTCAAATGAAACAAAGTATAACAGGGGAAATGATTTGTACATTAAAAACCCAAAATGAAAAAAGTATAAAGGGGTGTTTTTGTACATTTTGAAATCCTCAAATAAACAAAAAATAACAAAAGGATGATTTGTACATCTTAAAACCCAAAAATGTAATTTTTGCTTTTGTTTTTTAAGGGTTTCTAGGCGTTGCAATACAAAATATCTATGGCGCTATTAAAAGGGAAGAAAATGGAAAATGTAAAAACGTTCTAGAAATACAATTAAACACACAAGAAAAGGGAAGAAAGGGGAATTGGTTCAAATAGCAAAAAGATTAGATTCCAAACAAACTATCAAGTCTAGTTTAGATCACCCAAAATTTATCCCCACACAAGCACGGTCCCCCTTATAAGAGGAAAAATCAAATTTTTGTAAAAAAATATATAAAATTTAAAAAAAACCTAAAAATTTAGCAAGAGATGATTTACAAGGTAAAAATTCATCTCCCAAAAACCCTACATTTGACTGTTTTTCCCTCCCCCGCCCGGGTATCTGTCCAGGGCCAGGGCAAAAAAAAGTAATTATTTTCCAAAACAAAGCAGAAAGCGGGAAAATAGACAGGGGGGGAAGACACCTAAGAACCCCCCTGCCCCCTACGGGGGGTCAGGAAAACCCCCCCAGCAGCAAAGTAACAGATATAACGAGAATATTTGGGGCACCTTTTTTTTTTGTTTGTTTTTTGCTTTAGTCTCTTCCCCCCAATTTAGGGTTTTATGAGAGCCGCTGAAACAAAAAAAACAACAATCTAACAAAAATGTACAAAAGTCAATCAAAAGAAACCCCAAAGATTCATAAGCAAATTATTAACATAAGATGATTTAAATACATTTGAAATCACAAAAGCAAAAAAAATAGAACAGAAAAGAGAGATGAGTAGTACATTTTCAAACCCTCAAATTGAAAAAAAATAAACTTAGAGATGATTCATTATATATTCAAATCAGAAATGTAATAAAATATAACAAGAGATAATTTACTAGCGGGAAAAATAAGTATCTTCCAAAACCATAACATAGATTTGACTGTTTCCCCCCCAGCAAAGGCTTCGGCCGGACGAGGACAACGTAGGCCATTCCCAAAACGAAGACAAAAAGCATATCGAAAAAAAGTATAAGGGGGTGAAGTCACAAAAATGATCCCCCGGCCCCTGGGGAGGTAAAAAAAAAACCAAATGGTGTTTAAAAGTAATTTGTTATATCCATTTTATATACACATGTATTTATACACGATATTTTCAATTAAATTGATGATGATGATGGATGATGATGATATGATGATGATGATGAAAATGATGATGATGATGATTGGTGATGATGATGAGGGTTTATGTGAGATGATGAGATAATGATACGATGAGAGATGTGATGATGAGGAGATGTGGTGATGTGTTTAACATACAATTTCTGTAGCAGGAAACAAAGAAAAATGCATCGTTTTATAGTGAATAAACTTTAGGAATACAATCTTTTAGTGAATACAAACTTATAGGAAAACAAAATTTTTAAATGAAATAAAATCTTATGTGAATACAATTTTTAGTGAAAACAAACTTTGTGAATACATCTTAAAAGTGATACAAATTTTTAGTGAATCAATCTTAAGTGGGGTACACTTACTTTAGTGAATACAATCTTATAGTGAATACAATCTTTAGTGAATACAATCTTATAGTGAATAAATTAACAGAACCCTTGGGAAATTTTCATACTGAATCAACATGGAACTTTTGGGATAGAGGCCCTTTTCCAGCCAATACAAAAATTTTTAAAAAACACTTTTACTGTTTTTGTTTTAAAATGAAGAACCCTTTTTATTTTTATTTGAAAATCAGTTCGGGGGGATAAAAAAATGATAGAAATCACTCCTCTATAAATTCGAGGATAACTCAAAGTGATGTGTAAGACAAAGTTTTTAGGGGTTCCCCTTTGCTAATTAATGGTGTTAGTGTTTTAAAAAACAATGCCTGTTTTTTTCGTTAAAATCACTGTTCCCATTGCCCCCTGGACCAAAGCCTAAATGGGCACCTGAATTAATTTTGCGGCTATGGGTCTAGTGGAGACATCGCTTTGGTGGAAGGCCCTGGTTAGAGCCTCGGTCGTTGCATGTTAGTCCTTGGGGAAAAGGTTTTCCAATTCTCCCCCCACTATTGTGTAAAATATCCCTGGCCGTTAACGGTTTGTTTTTGCCCAAAAAATTGTAATATGCTAACCGGAATGTCCCGCTACATGAAAAATGTTGCGTTGACCCCCTGTAAAGCGCTTTGAGCAATTTAGTGGTATTGCTCTATATATAGCCAATTTAAAACCTAATAACAGTATACCTACTATCTCTTTTTATGACCTTTTTTTTTTTTTCCCCCGTTTTTTTTATCTCGTCAAAAACCCCTGGAACATGCAAGGGGTATATAATACTTCAGAGGCTTTTGGTATGGTGCAGGCTTATCCATTCCTTAGGTGAAACGGAAATGCAATGTTGCTATCCTTTTAAAGACCCCTTGTTATCGCAAAGTACTTTCCGCCAAATTCGCTGCATCGGAAAATCTTGGTTCCCTAGCGGGTGTAAGAACGTACTCGATACCTAAACATCGGGTCCCCAAATACATAAACAGACTGTTTCAATTTTGGTTCCCCAAGCTGTAAAAGAACGTATGACTACCTAAACAGTGGGCTCCCCAATACAAAAACAGATGATTTTTTTTTTTTAATAGGAAATTTTCCCCGATTGCCAAAATCGGAGAGTCACAATTTTATAAACAGTTGGCCGTTATTGAAAGAATGAAAAAAGGGTGGGGGTTTGAGTGGGGGGGGGGGGGGGTGAGGGGGGGGGGGGGGGGTGGAAGGGTTGCGAGCCTAACTGTACGGATTTCCCCAAGTGTTAGTAGACACTTGAGTATTTTTTAATATTATATAATTATATAATTATATAATATATATATATATATATATATATATTTATAAACGTGTGTGTGTTTGTTTTGGGGTGTGTGTGGGAATTTTTCCCCAACACCGTAGGCAAGGGTCGCAGCAACGATAAAAGTCAATCTAAAAACCCCACAACCCTTTATTCCAGGTGAGTTGTGTTGAACACCAGCCTTTCTAAAACAATCACAACACACTTTCCCCCCAACCCCTTAACCCTTTTTAACAAAATAAATAAACATTAAAAAAAAAAAATATAAACCCCCCCCCCCCCCTCTACGTCACCCCCCACAACCCCTTCAAATTTCCCCCTAAACCCCCCCCCCCCCCCCCCCCCCCCCCCCCCCCCAAATTCCAACCTTCCCCCCGCCCGCATTTTTACACATTCTCAAAACACAATACATATTTTTGGCTTTAAAAAGTGAAATTGGGAAATTGGGAAAAGCGACGCAAAACGCGCAACGCGAAAAGCAAAACCCTGGATTAAAGGAAATCAAAGCGTTGAAGTAGGAGGGGTTGTAGGGGGGGGGGGGGGGTCGTAAAGGGTGGGAAGAGGGGGAAAGGGGGTTTTGGGGAATTGCAAGAAAACCCATTTTTCAAAGATGATATCAAAAAATTGCCAAAATGAAAACGGCAAAGAGCTTTCCCCTCTCCTCTTTTCTCTTCTCTCTCCCTTCCCCTCCCCCCCCCCCCCCCCCCCCCCCCCCCCCCCCCTCCCCCCACACACAGCAGACAAACACCTCAACCCGTGCCTTCAAAAGGCGAATTTTTCCCTGTAGCTTTATTTCCTTGCCGGGACAGAGAGCCACCGGGAGAAGACATCAGTTAAAATGACAAAGGAAAACCCACCCCCACTCAACATAATCGACACAACCTTGTCAAATCAATACAAATGCCACGTCAGCCGATAAGTTTTTCTGATTTTTTCATTTACGTAAAGGGTTTTTTTTTTTTTTTAACGAGGGCGAAACGATTACTCCAAAAATATGAATCGATTAGATGACCCATGGGG
>NW_027624095.1:0-8760 GCF_034508935.2 Berghia stephanieae | reverse complement strand
ACGCACGGGGTTTTTTGGGCCGGGCCACCCCTTTTCTCCGGTCGCCCGATTAGGGCAAACCAGCCCTTAAAAAAAGAGACACGGTCTCCCGGTCCCCACGGCGCTTCCCCGTTCTGTGGGCCCGTCGCCGCGGCCCCCCCCCCCGGAACTGTCGCGACGGGGGGGCCCCCCTTTCTCCGCCCCCCGGTTTCCCAAGCAACCTTTAAAACGGATTCCCTTTCGGCGGTCGCAGGGTGACTGACGGGCCAGGCGCGGCCCCCTTTCGGCCGCCCGCCCGGCGCGTGTTTCTTTCCCCCGTTTCGAAAGGGAGCTAACCCCCCCCTTGGCCCGATCACCCGTACATGCCTTTTTCCCGCGGAACCTTTCCCCACTTCGGCCTTGAAAGTACTCCCCGTTCAATATTTGCTACTACCACCAAACTTCACCCGCGGCGGCTCCGAACGGGTCGCCCCCCGGACTTTCCGCCCCCGCGGCGCCCCTCAAATCCCCCCGGCCTCCCCCGGGGGGGGGGAGTGCACCCCTCCCGCTGGCGGGGGGGGCCCCGGTGGGGGGTCCGACGCTCGGCCATCCATTTTCAGGGCGGGTCGGTTCGGCAGGTGAGTTTTTTAAACTCCTTGGCGGATTCCCGACTTCCGTGGCCCCGCCTGGTCGTACCACCCACACCTTTTAGTTTTCCCCGTGGCGTCCGCGTTGGGCCCAAAAACCGGGCGTTGGTTCATCCCGCAGCGCCAGTTTGCTTACCAAAAAATGGCCCATCGGCCCCGTATTCTAGGCCGGCCCCCGTGCGGGCGGGTCTGGCCCCACCCGTTGAAGTTTGAGAGTAGGCGGGGCTTTTCGCCCCCGATGCCCCAACCATTCGCTTTCCGAGTAAAACTTTCCCGTCGGCAGGTATCCTGAGGGAACTTCGGGGGGAAAACCAGTACTAGGGGTTTCGATTGGTCTTTCGCCCCTAGCCCAAGTGGGGCGGTCGTTTTGCAGTCAGAGTCGTTGGGCCCCCACCAGATTTTCCCCCCGGCTTCGTTTCTGTCGGGTAGATCCCCATTATCGGGTCCGACGCCTGCACTCAGTCGACAGGGCGAACGCGGCGACCGCCGGGCGGCGGTGCGCCCCGGGGATCGGTGAGTCCCCCGGGAGAGATCCCGCCCTGGGCCCCGCGGGGGCCCTCTCGCTTTTCACTTCGCCGGGGGTTTAGTGGAAAACCCGGGGCTGCACAGGCGTCGGACTCCTTGGCCCCGTTTTTTCAAGAGGGTCGGGCAGGGTACGGAATAACGCGGGCCCACCTTTCGCGGACGGGCCGCCCCCCCGGAGGCGAAACCCCCCGGGGCGAACCGCCCTTTTGTCCCCGGTCGCCCACGGCACCCGAATACGACCGTCTTGCCAACTCGCGCCCACCGCAGGCCCGAGCCCCGCTAGGGCGCGGGGACGGGGGAGGGGTGCCGGGGGCAGCGGAGCCCCCCCGTGGTGGGGCACGCGCCCCACCCCGAAACCCGGAAGGCGTCCCGTCTCCGGGGGCCTCCGGGGGGGGCACGGGCGACCCGCCGCCCCGGCGGGACCGCGCTCGGTCAGCAGTTTACCCCCCTTTGGGGGTTTCAGCGCTTTCCCCTCTCTTTAGGTTCTTTTCAACTTTCCCCCCACGTCTTTTTCGCTATCGGACTCGCGCGGTATTTAGCCTTTGGTGGGTTTTCACCCCTTCGGGCTGCACTGCCCGCAACCCGACCCCGGGGGGCGAGGTGGCGGAAGGGACGCGCGGCAAGGGCCCGGCACCCGCTTGGGGGCAAAAACCACGCTGGAAGACTCGCCGGCGTCCCCATCCCGCCGACCCGCCGAAAGGTACAGCTCCCCCCGGGGAAGGGCCCCGGGGGGTTTTAGCGTGGGGGTTTCCGCTTACTCGCCCTTACTGGGGGAGTCCCGTTGGTTTCTTTTCCTCCGCTTACTGAAATGTTTGTTCGGCGGGTACCCTGCGATTTGAGGTCGGGAGTCGCCCCATTTCCCTCGGGTTCCCCGCGTCGAAAATTACTTCCCCCCATACCCCCGAAGCCCCCGCTCGCGTTTACATGAGCAGGCCCGAGGATTTAGGAAGAAGCAGCCGATCGCGGCGTGCTTCCCCGTCTTCGGTGCGGTCTTTTCGTCGTCCCCCCCCCCTTTCCCAGGGCCGGGTGGGGACGACGTCCCCGTGGTCAGGGGAGCCCCCGATCTACGGCCCCCAGTCGGGGGAGACCCGCCGGTACGGGACGTCGCGCCCCTCGTCCCCCGAGAAGACCGGTTGCGGGGAGTGTAGGGCCGACCTCATACGGGGCGTGGCGGTGACTTCGCCCCCGGCCGCAAATTTTCGTTTAAAACTCGAGTTCAAAGAGGGGCTGCAGTTCCCGATCAATCGGCTGGCCCCCCCTCTTCATGACGCGCGAGCGGTGATCCCCCGCCAAAGGGTTTTTTATTTTCTCTCGCTTTAAAGGGGCCCAAACGCGACAAAGGGTGGGGGGGGCAAGCGTTGCGCGCGCGGTTTACTCGCGGCGCAACGCCGCCGCCCGTTTATCGGCCGGGGCCCCGCCCCCCGGCAGGGAGCAGCCCGGCCCTCCCCCGGCAGTTTTTTTTTTAAACCCTTCCCCGTCGGGCGGGTGGGGGCAAAACGAAATGGGGACGTGCCCTCCCGAGGTTACCTGGGTTTAACTTTTTACGACTTTTACCCTTCGGGGCAGCGCGTTCGGGGGGGACTCGCGCGACTGCGTTTTCAGGGCCGAAGCCCGTCTCGCCGGCCACCCCGGGGCCCTGGCTGCCCCCGTCCCCCGAAGGTTGGACGGGGGGGTGTGACAAAGGGCAGGGCGTAGTCGGCACGGGATGCGACCCGTGATACTGGATTCCGAGTTCACGGCCCAACTGCAGGAAGCCCGCCCCCGGACTGAAGACCCCTACGCTCACGGTTAAACCCGGGCCCCGGTGGCGCCCCCCTGTAGCACAGTGAGCCCAGGACGTCAAGGGATCACGGCCCGTTATGGCCCCTTCGTACGCCTGCTCGGGGGTAAATCCCTGCAGGACGGGGCCCTGCGCGACGGGGTCCGGGGCCCCGCCTTCCCCCTGAGTGGGGAAGCCCGACCCCGCCCGAGACCCGGGAAACGCCGACCCAACCGTGAGGGGAAACCCCTTGACCGCCGTTTTTTCCCGCCGGGGCAGAGTCTCCCCCGTTATGGAATGAACCAAGGATCGCTCCAGGGCTAGAACGGCCATGCCCACCACCCCCCGAATCTGAAAGACCCCTCGTTGTCAATCCACGCGGTGTCCGGACGGGGTAAGCTTCCCGTGTTGAGTAAAATTGAGCCGCGGTCCATCCGGGTGGTCCCCTTCCGTCAATTTCCCTTTAAGTTTCAGCCTTTTCGACCGTATCCCCCCGGGCCCAGGCACTCTGATTTCTCCGGGGCCTCGCGAGGTTCCCCCACGGGGGGAGTCCCGCGTAACCGGTGGGCAGGGTTTTACGTGGGAAACTACCCCCGGTACCTGATCGCGTTCTTTCCCTCCGACTTTCGTTTGATCAAAAAGGCGTTTGGGCCCGGGTTTGCCTTCGCCTTTTTCGCCCCACCCCCGTCGGATTCCACCCCCCCCGCGGTGTACCCCGCCCCCGGCCCGTCTTATAGACCTCCCCCACCGCCCCCAGGAGACCGGGTCCCGTGGTTAATTGGGGGCGGTGGGTACACTGTTCCGAGCAAAGCTGTCGAGCACGACTGCTTTGAGACCCCCAAATTTGATTCAGGGAGAACACCCCCCGTACTTAGTGTCGGCAGTACGCCACGTCCCAACCCGCCCGGTTTAAGGAAAGAGATAAACCAGCGAGGGCAAGGTCCCCGGCGGATCCGCGCGAGGGTCGGTTGGGCACCGGAAGGCACGCTTGCTCCTCCCAAAACCACGACGGTGCATAATCGGGGGGGGGCAACGTCACCGCGGTTTGTCGCTGCCGTCACCTCAGAGCCCAAAATACGGCTTTTTTTAAAGCGCATCAACATAGCCTCGGAGTGGAATTCCCGCGGTGCTGGCCCCCAGGCTTGCCCTCCGATGGTCATCAACCGGCAGTTTTTGGTCTACGTTTCTCCCCCCCGCTGGGGTCGCTGCGAGCCCAGCCCCGACATTTTCTTCACTACCCCCCCGTCGGGGAGTGGGTAATTTGCGCGCCGCTGCCCCCCTTAAGCGTGGTACCCTTTCTCGAGGCCCCCTTTCTCCGGGATCAAACCCCTGATCCTCCGCCCGTAGCCAACACGGGGGGCTCTTGCCGGGCCGTTTTAATTGATGGGAGGGGCGAGAAAACCCGGGCACGCCCTAAACAGCGGTTTTAAAATACCCCAGAGTTCCCTAGCCTGGCGGGCGGGTTAACCACCCGCCGCGGTCAAGACCCTAAAAAATGGCCCTCTCCCCGCGGAGGTAACCCCGTTAGGAGGAGGATCGTGTGCACGTTTAGCTCTGGGTTTCCTCAGGTGCCGGAAAAAACATCCCCCCACCCGTGTATATCCCCGATTAATGGCAGTTCGCGGTTCCCTTCTGTGTAGGGGGCATAGGCTTTGCATGGCTTAACCCTCAAGACAAGCAAAAGACTACAGGCAGGTTCAAACCCGGAGGTTTTCCATTTCCAACCCCGGGGGAGGACCCGCTGGGGAAAAAGGAGGACGGGGCCGCGACCGAAACCCCGGCGCCGGAACTCCAGCGCTCGACCCTTCGCCCACGGCCCTTTCTCGATTAGCACAAACGTTTACCCCCTTTGGCCCTTCTCGTGCTGGGTCGGACTGCTCCGACCGCCCCGGGCACGCCGCGCTCACCGATCTAGGCCCCACGAGGAGCTAACCCGGGACCCATCGGACTCTCGACCACCGCCGCGGCGTGGTGACCGTGGGTGTACCAGGGCCCGCGGCCTTTTGGTGCCTTGCTTTAAATTTCAATTTTTCCGACCGACGACCGCCCCCCCTTTATACGCCCAAACCCCCGGTAAGGGGAGCCCCTTTTTCCCTTGCGGACTCTAAAAAAAAAAATTTTTTTGGTGAAAATTTAGATTGACCCCCGGACGTTGGAAACCCCAGCCCGACCTCCGAAAAAAGCCGAATTTCCCTCCATACTCAGCGAAGTAGCGGGGGAAAGCGTTTAAGCCGGGGGTTTAAAGGTCTTCGAGCGAGTACAGGGCCCTAACGGGGGAAAGGGCCCCCAAGTTCAAAACGGTCGGCAATGGGGAGGTCCCAGGGGGATATGGGGGGGGTTTTTTCATTCAAATTCGCTCCGTAGGGAAATGCGCTCGACCAAAATTTTTTTCCCCCCGGCCTCGGAGGGCTTACCGGGGAGGTCCCCGGCGCTAGAGTCCTTTGGCCGTAGCGAGAGCTTCTTACCCCCGGACGGCCCCTGCGGGGAAGCCCCGAAACGACGGGCGATAAAATCGTATGAATAAAGCTCCCCAAAACCCGGGATTTGAAACCCCCCCAGGGTTGGCCGGCCTGGGCCAAATCGTCGAGCCCGATCGTCGATTTGCCGCTCTAGCGAAGAGCGGGGGGGGCGTTTAACACTCCCCCAAGCGGTACGGGCCCAACGGGAAGGGCCCCCCCCAAGTTCAAAAACCCCGGGCGGCAATGGGGAGGGGGCCCAGGGTGCGATCTAGGTGGTGGGTTTTTTATTCAAATTCGCCCCGTAGAGGGAAATTGCGCTCGACCCAAAATTTTTTCCCCCGGCCCTCGGAGGGTTACCGCGGGAGGTCCCGGCGCTGGTCCCTTTTCGGCCCCTAGCGAGGCTTCTTACCCCAGGGACGCCCGTGCGGTAAAGCCTCGAATCGAGGAGGCGATAAAATCGTATGAAAAGTCCCAAAAAGGGATTTTAACCCGGCACGGTTTGGCGGCCCGTGGGCCAACCGACGAGCCCGAGCGTCGACGCCCGACTTTGGAAGTAGCGGGGGAACCGGTTTTTAAACTCCGCCAAGCGAAATACAGGGCCCTAACGGGAGGGCCCCGAAATTCCAAAAAAAGGGCGGCAATGGGGAGGTCCAGGTGCGATCTAGGTGGTGGGTTTATTTTATTAAATTGTCCCTGAGGAAATGCGTGACCAAAAATTTTTTTCCCCCCCGGCCCTCGGAGGGCTTCCGCGGGAGCGTCCCGGCGCTAGAGTCCTTCTCGGCCCCTAGCGATAGCTTCTTACCCCAGGGACGCCCTGCGGTAAAGCCTCGAATCGAGAGGGATAAAAAAGTATGATAAAGCCCAAACCCGGGTTTGAACCCCCGGCAGGTTGGCCGGCCCGTGGGCCAACTCGATCGAGCCCGAGTCGTCGATCGCCCGACTCTAGCGAAGTAGCGGGAAGCGTTTTTCACTCCCCCAACGGTACAGGGCCCCAACGGGAAAGGGCCCGAAGTTAAAAACCCGGTCGGGAATGGGGGGTCCCAGGTGCGTATAGGTGGGGGTTTATTTCATTCAAAAATTTGCTCCGTAGAGGAAAGCGCTCGACCAAAGTTTTTTTTCCCTCCCTCGGGGGCTTACCCCGGGGGTCCCGGCGTAGAGTCCTTCTCGGCCCGTGCCGGGGGAGCCCTTCTACCCAGGGACGCCCGTGCGGTTAAAGCTCGAATCGACGAGGCGATAAAAATCGTATGAATAAAGCTCCAAACCCGGGTTTGCCCCGGAGGGGTTGGGCCCCGGCCCGTGGGCCCCTCGATCGAGCCCGAGTCGTCGATGCCCCGACTCCCGAAGTAGCGGGACGGTTTAAAACCCCCGCCAAACGATACAGGGCCCCCAAAAGGGAGGGGCCCCCCAAGTTCAAACCGGTCGGCTGGGGGGTCCAGGGGTTTTCGATCATGGTGGTGGGTTTATTTCATTCAAAATTTGCTCCCTTTGAGGAAATGCGCTCGACCCAAAATTTTTTCCCTCGGCCCCCGGAGGGCTTACCGCGGGGGTCCCCGGGGCTAGGTCCCTTTTCGGCCCCGTTTTGCGAGAGCTTCTTACCCCCGGGAGCCCCTGCGGGGAAAGCCCCCGAATCGACGAGGCGATTAAAAACGTATGAATAAAGCTCCCAAACCCGGGATTTTAACCCGGCACGGTTGGCGGCCCCTGGGCCAACTCGTCGGCCCCAGTCGTCGATCGCCGACTCTAGCGAAGTAGCGGGAACCGTTTTTAAAACTCCCAAGCGAGTACAGGGCCCCAACGGGAAGGGCCCCCGGGTTTAAAAACGGTCGGCATGGGGGGTCCCAGGGCGATCATAGGTGGGGGTTTTTTTTTTCAAATTCGTCCGTAGAGGGAAAAGCGTGGGCCAAAGTTTTTTCCCTGGGCCCCCGGAGGGCCCTTTCCGGGGGAGCGTCCCGGCGTAGAGTCCTTTCGGGTGGGGAGAGCTTCTTACCCCAGGGCGCCCCCTGCGGTAAAGCCTCGAACGACGAGGCGATAAAATCGTATGAATAAAGCTCCCAAACGGGGGTTTGAACCCGGGACGGTTGGCGGGGCCCCTGGGCCAAAATCTGTAAAATATGCGCGGGGAGGATCGAACCCAAGACCTATAAAATTATTATTATTATTATTATTATTATTATTATTTTTTTTATTTTTTTATTTTTATTTTATTTTATTTTTATTGTTATTATGGGGGAATTTTGGTTAAAGAGGCTTTTATCGAGATTTAACTATGCGCCGGCAGGCAAACGTGCTCAAAACGCTTTACAAAGGTCTCAGCCCAAAAGCAAAAATTGGTGCAGAGCGGGGCCGACAGGACGGAAAAAGGAAAAAACTACTACGGGCCAGGTTTGTTTTACATCTGTTTCGGGGAGAATGCGAGGGGGAAAAAAACCTTTCTATCGAGTATCAACTATGCGCCGGGCCAGGCAATCGTGCCCCAAAGCGCTTTTAAAAGCGTCTACAGCCCAACGCAACACTTAAAATGCAGGCGGGACACGACAGGGGCGGGGAAAACACTACTCCGGCAGGTATTCGTTTTACATTGATTACGGGGGGAGAGAATGGGGGTAAAGAACCTTCTATCGGTTTTCTCAACTATGCCCCGAGCCAGGCAACGGCTAAAAACGCTTTCAAGGTCTACGCCAACAGCAACCTTGCGTGAGAGCGGCAGACAGGGGCGGAGAAAACTACTCACGGCCGGTATTGTTTTTAAACTGTTAGGGGGGAGAGAATGCGAGTAAAGAACCTTTCTATCGAGTACTCAATATGCGCCCAGCCGGGAATCGTGCTCAAAGCGTTTACAACGCGTCTACGCCAACGCAACACTTAGCGTGCAGGCGGGACACACAGGACGGAGGGAAAACACTATCACGGCCCCGGTATTTCGTTTTACATCTGATTACGGGGAGAGAATTGGGGTAAAGACTTTTTATGGTTCAATATGGCCGGCCCGGGAATCGTGCTCAAAGCCTTTACAACCGGGCACAGCCCAAAAGCAACATTTGGGGCAGGCGGGACACGACGGAGGAGAAAAACCTCTCAGGCCGGTTTTTCGTTTTAATCTGTTACGGGAGAGAAAGCGAGTAAAAAACCCTTTTTATCGGTATCAACTATGCGCCGAGCAGGCAATCGTGTCAAAACGCTTTACAACGCGTTACAGCCAACAGGCACCTTAGTGCAGAGCGGGACACGACGGCGGAGAAAACATATCACGGAGGATTCGTTTTACATTGATTACGGGGAGAGAAATGCGAGTAAAGAACCTTTCTATCGAGTACCAAAATTGCGCCGAGCAGGCAATCGGCTCAAAGGCTTTACAAAAGGGCTACAGCCAACAGCAACATTAGCGTGGAGCGGGGGCACGACAAAGGGCGGA
>NW_027624094.1:0-2500 GCF_034508935.2 Berghia stephanieae | reverse complement strand
AAATTGAGTTGCGTGGTGTTCTTTGCCAATTGTGTCATGTCAACAACAGGGTAGTCTAAAATACTGTTAGTCTGGAATAAAGTAATGGAGCCCCCTAGTTCAATTAATTCTTTTAAAATGTTAGCGATAAAGAACTCTTTCTTGTATGAGTTTGAACATATCATTCAATTCTTTTTTCTTCTTCTATTGAATTCTTAATTTAATTGGAAATAGATATAAAATACCGATGCGTTTTCTTTTAACAGATACCTTAACATAGATTATATCAGTTGATAAATTGTAGACACTTAAAAAAAATTAACGATCGTAAATTGGTTTGTATATTAATATGACAAACCTTTTGACTTGCATTCATATAACTTTTGAGATTGGATACAGAATTATAAGTTACAACAACATGTAGGGATTGATTCAATCCACAGATAGTCATTTACATCGATGTCTTATGATAATCTGTATGATTTTATATTTCTGGATTAGATCTCCCCCTAAATGCCAAAAGCTATTGACAGAATGTTCAATAACTACAATAAAAAATGAGCTTTTAAATAGAGCAATATCCACTAAATGTCCTCAAAGCGCTTTAAAAGGGGTTCCAACAGCAACATTTAACATTAAGGATAAGTCATAACTGGCGATATTACAATTTTTCGGACAAAGACAACGCTGTTAACTGCCAGGTACTCATTTTACACCTGAGTACGGTGAGAGAATGTGAGTAAAGAGCCTTTTCCAAGGATTCAACTATGCGCCGAACGCGAGTATCATAACACGAGACCACATTAGTGTAAAATGAGTACCTGGCCGTTAACAGCTATATCTCTGTCGGAAAAATTGTAATATCCCCTAGCAAGCCTCATGTCTCCGTTCTACATGTTAAGTGTTGCTGTTGTCAGGGACCCTTTGTAAAGCGCTTTGAGGACGTTTAGTGGATTTTGCTCTTTATAAAAGCTCAACTTTTTTAATTCAAAAGAAATCAGTATATGCCATACATGATTACTGTTTAGTAAATAAGCTTTACAAGAGAGCATTACGTTTTCATTTCTATAACAAAAAAAGTTTTTACAATTTTGTGATGGACAAAAGAAATTAGAATGAGAAAAATGGTGGCTGTGACGTAACAAATCTGACGAGTTTCAAATTTTATTTTCTGACGGCAGCGTTTAATGTCATTTTATCAAATCGATAAAATCATAATTCACTACCAGACAGCTCAGATGTTTCAACATCGATCAATTTCTTCTTTTTTTCTGAGAACAAAGCAATGATTCATGAATATGATCTTTGTGCGGCTATGTGGTCTTGTGGTATGACACTCGCTTTTGGATTGGAAGGTCCTGGGTTCGAGCCTCGCTCGGCGCTTAGTTGAGTCTTTGGAAAAGGCTCTTTACTCACATTCTCTCACCGTACTCAGATGTAAAATGAGTACCTGCCGTTAACAGCGTTGTCTCTGTCAGAAAAAAGTGTAATATCGCCTAACAGGCGTCATGTCTCGTTCTACATGTTACGTGTTGCTGTTGGTCAACGACCCCTTGTAAAGCGCGTTGAGCACGTTTAGTGGATATTGCACTATATAAAAAATCTCAAAGAATGGCCTTGAAGCGATATGTAGCAAATACACTTTGTAATATAACGTCTCAGAGTTTGAGTCCCTTTTGAAGCTCTCTAATTTTTTGTTCTGATCTGTGACATAGATGAAAAGCTGAAATGTTTATCTAATGAAATAAAACATAGGCAGGTACTTTGATATCCTCACCCCTAAAAACAAAACGGGATATATAAAATGACAAATTAGGGAGTAGGCACAGTGAGATAAAAATTAGGAAAAAAACCCGTTTATGTAACAGTCCCAGACAAACCAAGAAAGAAAAATACAAGAAAAAAAAAACCTGTCTCCAAAAGAGAATTTTCTTGTATTTTTTGTTTTTGCTCGAGGAAGGCTGATTTTAAGGGATTTTTTTTTGGGGTGGGGGGGGGGGGGTATTTTTCTTTCTTGCTTTGTCTAGCACTATTTCCTACACACTTTTTTTTCGTAACACACACAGACACCCTTAATAATCTTTGAGCGGATACATTCCTAGCGTTAGCATTATAAGCGTACTTTCTGTTGCGAATGAGTCGATTCAAAAACTCATCTTTCAGGTCGCGTCTGTGGCGCAGTAGTCATGTCTGATTGGTAATCAGGAGGTTTGAGATTTGAGACTCAGTCCGTCATCGTCATCAACATCATCCTCATCGTCATCATCATCATCATAATCATCATCATCATCATCATCATCATCATCATCAAAATCATCATCATCTTCATGATCAACATCGTCATCATCGTCATCATCATCATCATCATCATCATCATCATCATCATCATCATCATCATCATCATCATCATCATAATCATCATCATCATCATCATCATAACACTAATCATCATCATTATCACAACCTTTAATCGATATTATGAACACATGACGCCATCAGAGGTGACAAAATCGACCGTTGT
>NW_027624093.1:0-8761 GCF_034508935.2 Berghia stephanieae | reverse complement strand
ATATTTCTTTTCTCCCACCATGGGGTGACTCAAAAAAAAGGTAAGTATCAATCAATTATATTGTTTCATTTTTTTCGCTTAATAACACATACCACTATCAAATTTTCCCCAATAGGTTTTCCAATCCCAATCAAAATAGTTGTAGTATGAACATTTAAATTTCTTTGAATAAATGGACTTAAAAAAGGTTTTTATAAAAATTAAAGGTGAGTCTTAGAAAAAAATCTTTTTTCACATTCTCTTTGGCCCAGGTTTAAAATATAAAAATAATATAAAAATTTTTTTTTTTTTTTAAAAAAAAAAAAGAGAGAGGGGAGAGAGAGAGAGAGAGAGAGAGAGGAGAGATGGGAATGGTTAGCTCAACTTCCGAAAATTTAAACCAAAAACCCGGAATAGGGATCCCAGGGGTTTGAACGTAAATCAATTTTAAAAGAGAAAACATTCGTTTTTTAAAAAAAAAAATTCTTTTTTTAATAGAATCGTGGGGCCCCATGGGTTTTGTTTTTAAAACATGTTTTCATGGAAGTCTTGTTCGCCCTCGTGCAGGCAAGTTGAGTTCTGGGGAAAGACTCTTTATACATTTGTCACCGAACTTGGTTTAAAAGGCTTTAACAACATTGTCGGTCTGAAAATTCGTCATGTTCGTTTTACTTTTAAAGTAAACCTGGACGGGAGAAAAACCTTAAAGCGTTTTGGCACTTTTAAATTTATCCCCTAAAAAAAAGATACTTCTTGTTCTTTTTAAAAAATATATATAAAATACTTTAACTATTTTTACGAAAGGTCTAAATCTTTTGTTTTTTCTTTCTTTCTCCTATCCTGCGTTCTAACAGGGATAAGTTCAAAAAATAACTTTCTTTTAATTTTTGCTTAATGGCACGCAATTCTAATAAACAATAAAAATGAAAATTAAAATTAATTATTTTTACCCCTGTTTCCTTTTGGGGAAAAAAAAAAAAAACAAAATTGACCTTTTAAAAAAAATATTAAATTTTAAAAATTTATGTTTCTTGAAATCAAATCCACCTGGGGTTAAAAAGGTATGGTAAATGATTTTTTTATAAAATCCTTTGGAATGGGTCCGGGTTTAAACTTTTGTTAGCGTTTAGTTTATTTCCCCGTTAGAATCTTTTGTTTTTCCCCCCAAAAAAAATAACATATACAGGGCCCTTAACGATTTTTTTTTCCCTTGAAAAAGTATATCCCCCAAAATTATGCTTTATTTGTTAAAAAAACCTATCACACCCTTGAAAACAATAATACTTTTTGTTGAGTATTTTACAATTTATATAAAAAAACATAATTAACTAAAAATTACTGAAAAGGGTTAACTTTATGTATCATTTTTCCTATCCCGTGTACGACAGTTTGTAAATACAAACAATTTTTGTCTTTCATATATTTTTTGCTTTATAGTATCGACTCATATCTATTTTTTTTTTTCCCCAAATTCAATACACAATATTAATAACAACTGTTTTAAATTATATCGTTACAAATTTCTTTGTTTCCATTAAACCCAAAATTAACCTTTCCATCACCCAAAACCAATACAACACTGTTGTCACCACCAAAATCAATATCATTACCTTGCCACCACGTTTTAAATCACCCCGGGTCACGATCAAAAACCAATATCAAACAAAGGTTTCCGTCACACTACCATATCACACTTTTGCCATCTCATTTCCCAAAATTGCTTCGTGTTTTTTTTTAGTGGAAAAATAACCGAATTTCCCTAAGCAAAAAACAAAATTTAAAAAGGACCTGTAAAATAAAAAGGAACCCTTTGTAGAGTCTCACGCTAAAAATATCATAATTGGTCCAAAGAGGGGTAAAAATAATAAATAGATGAGAAGGAAGAGGAGAGGAAGGGGAAGAAAAAGGGAGGAAAGAGAGAGAGGGAGAAAGAGAAAGGGGGAGAGAGACGGGAGAGGGAGAGGAAGAGAGAAATAGAACAACAAAAGAGGAAGCTTGAATTACATAAATGAACTTACTCGGAAATGGGGTTACGGAATAAAATTTAATTTTAAATTTTTTTGAAGGAGAAACACAGGGTTTTCAACACTTTAAACTTGAAATTAATACGATTTGTGTGGCTATGTGGTCTTGTTATGACCAGTTTTCGGATTGGCGTTAACTGCGTTGTTCTGTCTGAAAAAATGAAATATCGCCTAACGGGCCCCCATTAAAGTTAAGTGTTGCTTTTGGTTTGGGGCCCCCCTTGTAAAGCGTTTTGATATTTCGCGGATATTGCCCTAAAAAAATTTTTCTTAGTATTTGGACAAGGGTAGCAGTGTTTTTGTTTTTTTTTTCGCATGATGAAGTAAACGGTAGGGGTGGTCACGTCAAGAAGCTAAGTGATAAAGTTGATGGCAAGGGTGACGCTATAGTGTGGCGTGGTATTTTTTTAAAATGATTTTTTTCTAGGTGGTGTGGTGAGATGATTTTTATGTTTTTTGAGGGGTAGCACTACTTGATATGTTAAGGGTAGGTATAACGCCATGGTGGGATATTGATTGGGGTGCGATACTTATGAAATAGGAGGTATGATGTGAGGTTTTTTAAATTGAAGGGACGACATGCATTTAATTCAGGCTGATAAACCATTTCCTTATGGGCCATTTTTGTTAGGGAAATCTAAAAACAAAATACCAAAATGTTGCCCCTTATACAAAAATGTTAAATACCCCCAAAGCGGGTTTGGCTATCCCTGCGTATTTGTACACGGAAATGGGGATGCTTTGTTAAACCAAAAAAACCCCTTTCGAAATGGACCCAGCATTCACTATAATACAATAAGTCAATGCTTTGCAGTTTTATCACTGCGTAAAAAGACACACTTTAGTTATAATAATATATATAATTACCCCCCTTGGGGGTGAAACCAATTAAAATTTCGGGGAAACCATTTCTAAAAAGTTTTTTGATACGGATTATTAAAATATATATATATGGGTTTTTTTTTCTTGAAACCATTGCTTAAAAAAATTCAAGCTTATTATTATATATTTTCCGTGTTTTTTTTTTAAAAATTTTTAAAACTAAAGTTGGAATTTTTTTTTTTGCGAAACGTCCCTTTATCAACTAATTAGTTTCAGAGAATCTGTATATTGATGTTACCCAAGCCCCAAACCCCAGTCAAATTAACATCCCCACCCCTGACAACATAACCCTTTTTCTGAGTTTAAAAACATAGGCAAGTTGTTGTTCGAGACCGAACTGAGGCTTTTTTTTTCGTACATTTATTTCCCCAGTTTAACCCCAGACCTTTTTAAACCGGCCCGTAAACTTCTAACTCTCGTAGGGCAAAAAAGGATACCAAGTTTCGAACGGCGAAGTGTGAAAATATTTTACTCTTGGTATTAGGTCCTTTTTTAATCTTCGTATATTGACATGTATTGGAGATTAAATTAAATACAAGATGTGCCTTCGGGTTCCTATTAATTTGCGTGAGAAAGCCGCCAATTTCAACCCCTCTAAAATTTCCGTTTATGCCAATTTTATAACGCATTGAATTCTATGGTTAAATATATCATTAGTTATACAGCGCCTATCAAGACGGGACAACATATAACAAAATTTTCTAATTAAAGGATAGGGTCAACTCGTTCAATTTAATTTAAAAGAAACGCAAGATTGGAATGCAGTGCCTTTAAAGGCTATAAAATATTTATTTCCCTTGATTCCCTGTCACTTTGGGGTCTAATGTAAGAAGTAAAAATTGAACTGTTAATTTTAACAAATTTTATTCCCTTTTTTAGATGGACAATAAAACAAACTATTCTTTTCCTTCATCGCCATACTTCCCCGGGGCAACGACACACCTTTCATGACTGTAATATAAAAAATTAAAAAATCTATTTTTTGACCCACAAGTTAACACATTTTTAAAAAAGACACAGATTTTTAGTCTGCCCATCGTTCCTTTTAAAACCCAAATTCTCTTTTTAAATTTGAAATGATAAAAAAATCTTTTTGGGGCTAAAGATATAATGTTGTCTATACCTCGAACTAAGCGATTAGACACCATAGACTCTTTTGAATCGCAGAATAAAAAAATTTACAGGTTCGGGATTACTGGTCTTGTTTTAGTTTCTTATAACCTCTCTGCAGGGAAACAAATTATCGATAAATCGAAGAGACTTCTCTTCCCCTCGTTCCCTCTCTTTTGGTGTCCCGTAAGGATCAAATCTATGACATCACCTCCAAATATTTTATTAAGGTCATTTTTTAAGCAGACGACACCCAGTCACGTTTGCCATTAAACTGAAAAAACTCACAATGTTCTTGCTAATATTGAACATTATTTCTCGATATTTTTACTAGATGTATTGCAATAAACCCAGGTTAAATGTTAACAAAACGGGTAAAACAAATTCCAACCCGTGTAGCATTTTCCTTAGATTTCCTAATATGTATGATTTTATTATATCAATGTGGTTCTTATTTTGCCAAATTTTTATATCCCCACCAAATGTCTAGATATGCGGTGTAAAGGACTAGTGAGCAATAGGGGTTAGATATTGTAACATTAATAATAATTAATAATAAAAATAATAATAATAATAATAATAAATAATAATAATAATAATAATAATAAAAAATAAAAATAATAAATAAAAAATAAATAAAATAAAAATATAAAATAATAATAATAATAATAATAATAATAAAAAAATAAAATAATAATAATAAAAAATTTATAATAAATAATATAATAATAATAATAATAATAATAATATAATAATAATAATATTAATAAAATAATAATAAAATAATAATAATAATAAATAATAATAATAATAAATATAATAATATAATAAAATATAATAATAAAATAAATAATAATAATATAATAAAAATAATAATAATAATAATAAAAATAATTGATAATAATATAATTAATATAAAATAATAATAATTAAAATAATAAAAATAATAATAATAATAATAATAATAATAATAATAAAAAGATAATAATAATATAATAATAATAATAATAATAATAATTTAAAAATTTAATTAATAAATGATAATAATAAAATAAAAATAAAAATAATAATAATAATAATAAAATAAATTAATAAAATAATAATAATAAAAATAATAATAATAATAATTAATAATAAAAATAAATAAAATAATAATAATAATATAATAATAATAATTAAAAATAATAATAAAAATAATAATATATAATAATAATAATAATTAATAATAATAAAAATAATAAATAATATAATAATAATAAGAATAAAAATAAAATAATAATAATAATTAAAAATAATAATAATAATAATAATTAAAATAATAATAATAATAAAATAATAATAATAATAAAATAAAAAATAATAATAGTAATAATAATAATAAAAATAATAAATAATAAAAAAATAACATAATAAAAAGAAATAAAAATAATAAATAATAATAGAATAATAATAATAATATAATAATATGTAATAATATGATATAATAATATTAATAATAAAAAATAAAAAAATAATAATAATAAATAATAATAAAATATTAAATAAATAATTGATAATAATAATATAATTAATAATAATAATAATAATAATAAAAAGATAAATAAATAAAAATAATAATAATAATTAAAAAATAATAATAATTAAAATAAAATAATAATATAATAATACTAAAATATTTAAAATAATATTAATAAATAATAAAAAAATAAGTAATAAAAAATAAAATAATAAATAATAATAAAAATAAAAAAAATAATAATAATATAATAAAATAATAATAATAAATAATATAAATAATAATAAAAAATTTAATAATAATAATAATATAATAATAATAATAAAAAATTAATAAAATAATAATAATAATGAAAAAATAATTATATAAAATATAATGATACTATAATAATAATTTTTCTTCTTCTCTCTCTTCTCTCTCTCTCTCTCTCTCTCTCTCTCTCTCTCTCTCTACTCTCTCAATCATCAAATTTCTTATCAAAATAAAAATCAGTAAGCGTCATTTTTATTTCAAAAGTACAAATCTTTGTTAATTCAGACAAAATCTAACCCGCCGTTCAAACATATTTGTCTTGTGAACTTGTAGTAAAAAATTTTAAAGTTAAAATGTTCAGAATTGCAAAAAATTAATTATTGTTAAAGTAGGGGTATGCAGACTAAAATCATAAGACACCACACCGATAAAACACTAAAGTACATGTGTGTGGGTTCTGGTCCTTTGATGCCGGCAATGGAATGTAAATACATTCTATCTTCAATACTCGTTCACTTGTTAAAGTTTCTCAGTTTTCTTCCACTTGGTTTTCACTATTATATTATGTCATTCACGTATAATTTTAACAGAAATTTAAAAAAAAAAACCAATTCTCCTCAATAAAACTAACAGTCACGCAAAGTATGTGCTATATTTTTGTTTTTCTATTAATTATACAGTTTTTGACCACATTGGATTTTCGACCGAGGGCCAGCTCGACCCCAGGAGGTTTATCTTCGAGGGTTACAAAATATTCAAATGTGGTCAAAAACTGTATTTAAACATCCCGTTTTCTATAAAATCATTTTAATGTCAAAAGATAAAAATATATTAACTGTAAAGAGTTCAGCAGCCGATTTTTAGTTAAAATTTAAAAATGTCAATAAAAATCCATGCTGCGTTTCACTAACTCCCCATTTCATTATTTAAATAACACGTAACAAGATTAATACACACAGTTTGGGCACGAATACAATAATTTTAAAAGGGGTGAAGGTCAGAAGTCATTAGTTTTTCGATAAATGACTGCTTTCCTTAAACCCTTTATTTGAATTGTTTAAGCCAATGATACAAATACGTCACGAGAGGCCTTTTGTGCATTTTTGCCCGTCTCGTTTATTCCTATATAAAAGACCTCATTTTTTAGCAACAGAATCATTCTGTTTTAAAAAAGGGTTTGAGGCGGTGGGACACAAATCACTTAAAAGTAACTATTACATATTTACATTGGAAAACACAAACACACACACACACACCCACCACACACACACACACACCTAATATATTTTGTTGATTTCTCTATTCTTTTGTTTTAATCATGAAAATAAAATTTGGAATGAAATCGTTCCGTACGCCGAATGTTAATCTTTTATCCTCCAGCACATAATTACCGGCAAATCTAAAAATTTATAACACTATTTTTCTTAGAATGGTATAGAAATGCACGAGAATATTGAAAACCTTCTTAAATTATGGGTTATTCTAATTTCCGTTGAATCAAATGGTAATTAATATCTGCTCGGTGTAATTTATGAGGCCTTTAAATATGATCTTTTACTACATTTCATTGTTAGGATAATGACAATTTCCATTAATGAAGCATGGTGTCATGGCGATGTCAGGACGCTAAATGTGACCAATTCGCCTCAAAACGGTATTAAGTCGGGTTGATAAGATGTTGAAAATTGAATTCATAGCCGAAATATCAGACTCGTGTCGAGTTTATATGTTTTATTGAGGAGAATGGATACCATACTGAAAAGTGCCAATCCCAACAATTTATATTTTTCACAAGGTTAACATTTAATTCGGCTTTTAGGCATATGGTTCCTTCCGACATAATACCGTTTGAGACTATGGGTCAAAAATATAGAGGATGGTACGGAACACTTTCGTATATTCGTTTTGGGCTAAAAATGAGTCATCCGATCGAAGTCGGGGGTTTTCCTTATGCGGTAATGTTAGCGCAGGCGACATTCAAGACTTAATTTGACCTTTGGCCTTGGGATTTATCACGATTGGCCGCCTGTTTGAACCGAGCAAATATATGGCTCAAAATATTCGTCTCAATTTAGTTAATTTCCACAATGCAACAGATACTTCTTCATTTATCTAAATTTAAAGCAGTCTCCCATGTCACTATCGCATAATGAGTTACCTCTCTTTGTTTTTATTCATTTTAAAACAAAAAAAAAAGGAAATTTTTAAAATATTTTTATAAATTTTACTGGAATTTAGCATAAACAGATAAAATTTATATTTATTTAAAAAAAATTTTTTGTATGGGTCTGTCTTATTCATTTAATTGATTAGCAGGTCATTTCATTATTTACAAATCTTAAATTCAAAAGTTAAATCTAAACAACTTTATTTTCTAAGATTATCCATATTTTCACATATTTCAATGATGAAAATAGATAAAGTGAAAGTATTTCGTGTCTGCTTTACATCCTGTAATTTACTCACAACAAACACATGAAACAAACCCGCAAACAAAATACGTGTAACCTAAAATTCTATATTTCTATTCAAACAATTTATCAAGTGAGAACTGAACATCCAAATGTGTCAAAAACGATATCAAAGAACTCTGGTGATATTTTACTTTGGTGGGAGGGAAAAGGAAAGAAATTTTAATTCCAATATTTAAACTTTTACGTCCGGTTTCTGCCCCGGGTTTGTCAACTAATACAGTGAGTTTGCACTCACGTGCTATGATAAAAAGGAGAGACCGACTGGAGAGGAAAGGCATATATGAGGACAAGACGGGCCCGGAGACGATATTGAATGCATTCAGTTTACCGCCTAATAGCCTTTATTTCTCCGCAAAATTGCCCGGGCTTCCACTATGTATTAAAATAATATTAAAAACGTTTGCCACTAAATCAACATTTGAATTCAGACGCCAATTGTTCCAATTACGAAACCCAGTTGTTCTAATTCGGGCACCCGTTTTTTTTCCATTCAGACCAAGGTTTTTGGGAAACAAAAATGACTT
>NW_027624092.1:0-8762 GCF_034508935.2 Berghia stephanieae | reverse complement strand
TCAAAAAAGCTTCTGGGTTGGGCGGGGGGCTTCAAAAAGACTTTTTGGGTTGGGTTTCGGTCAGTCTGCGGGTGGTCCAAGGGTGGGTGTCGTCAATCAAGGGTAGGGATTGGTCAAGGGTGGGGCGGGGGGCGTCTGTCAAAACGGCTTTTGGGGGTCTGTCAAAAAGAGCTTTTTGGTGCGTTGCAAAAAGGCTTTCTGGGGCTTTGGGGGCTTGGGGGGGGGTTTAGGGTTTAGGGTTTAGGGGGGGCGTCTTCAAAAAGAGTTTCTTGGGTTGGGTGGGGGCGTCTGTCAGAAAGGCTTCTTGGGTTGGGTCGCTGTCAAAAAGGTTTCTTGGGTTTTGGGTGGGGGTCATCTGCGGGTGGTCCAAGGATGGGTGCCTGTCCAAGGAGGGATTGGTCAAGGGGGGGGCGGGGGAGTGTCTGGGAATCAAATATATTCTGCCGCGCGATTTCTTCCAATCGACTCCAGGCAGAATGCCTCCACGAGTTCCCGGCCGGTGTTTGCCTCAGTGGAATCATCTTTAAAGCCGTGTCCTTGCATGAGAGAGTGAGCACTGGAGAGTGCAAACACGTCTGCACTGAGAGATGCGACAAAAAACCTGCACTGGAAGTGCGAGACAGTGCAGCAAGATTCAAAAATCCGATCCAAATTGGCGCATTGGGTTTGCGACTGTTTGATTCTTTGATTGAGCCGAGGAACACCGGAGCAGATGCAGAGTGTCAAGTTGATGTTGCTTGCATGAGGCCTTGTTCTGCCAAGCACTTTCCCACAGTGTCGGCCAGGCTGAGTTTCATTGGCATTGGCCAGGCAGGGAATCAAGGATATTCAGTGATTTTGATAGTGAATAGTGCCAAGGGTAAAACTTTGCCAGACCTCCTTAGTATCTAAGACCCCATCGCAATGGTTGCAAACGGAAGGAACAGAAAAAATTTCATTCTCACTGAAACTTTGGGGTCGAACCTACATGATGGCGACCCTGTGAGACAAACGTTTTCTGTCACCACCGGGTTTTGGGGGATCACCGATTTTTTCTGTTCCGGTGCAAAAAGTCAGTGCGACCATGAGGTCCTTGTTTCTGCCAAGCACTCTCCGCGGTCGGCCGGCTCTAGTTTCTGATTGGCAGATTGGAAGGACAGGGTCAAGGATATTAAGATTATAAAACAGTCCCAAAAAGGTATAAAACTTTGCACAGTTTATCCGTAGTATCTGGATCTCGTCACAGATAGGTGCAAACGAAGGAAACACATTTCATCTCACTGAAGCATTGGTTCAAACCTTCGTGATGGCGAACCCCTGTGAGAATAGCCGTTTCTGTCCCGCCGGGTTTGGGACTCACGATTTTTTGCTGTTCCTGGTCAAGAAAGGCCGTGGGTAAGCACAAAATCTTGCGCCTTCGCAACAATGACGACGTGGATTCGGATGCGGCTGATGACACTTCGCGGCGGACCCCTGCAAGGGCAAGAGCGTGGTTCGGGAGTGCCCCGGGGAAGGTTCATGAGTTTTCTTTTCATCTCGAAAGAGCAATGGGGATGATGATCGTGGCTTCAAAAACGATTTAGTCGAGTTTGCGCTGACTGGCACCCGTAGAATGGGAAATGGTTCCGAAAACCCCCCTGACACGGCTGGTGCTGGACCGAGTCTGTTTGTCAAACTGAATTTTGGTTGAAAGCCGCGGGGAAAAGGTTGCAACAGCCAGCTGTTGTAGCAAATAGTTTCGCAGCATAGGGATTCCTGGACCCCCGTTTAAGCTCTGAGGTAACCCATCAGCCCCAAAAACTGCAGGCTGCAGGAGGCATGGGTTGTCTCGAGCTAAATTAAAGTTGTTTGCGGGAGGGCATGTGCGTTTGGATCTGGGCAACTTCGACCGCAAGGCAGTTGCATTTGAGCTAGCATCGAGTGTCTGTGTACAGTGAAGAATTTTATTTGTGAGCCTATACACACTATGTCGCCGAGGCAAACTTCAACTTTGCAACAGTGAAGAGGAGGCCAGCATGCCTCGACGAGTTAAGTCGTTACAGGCAGTGTGTTGTTCTTGATCTTGGATAGGAAGGGAGGTGTGAAGTTTCGTTCTCTGTTGGATGCCGGCCTGAGAGAGTGCCTTTGATATCGGCACTGGGAGGTGTTAATTTAATGGCCAGCTGTGCCATTGAATCAGAGCATTTGTTGCGGGCCTGGGATCTGGGGGCACCGGCAGCGAGCCCGGATGTCAATGCAAGAGCTCTGGGAGGGGAAATCATGAGCACCGCAGCCAAACACAAAATTCCTTGGCTTATTCTTTGTGAGGCCTGTCGTCCCTTCCCCAACCCCAACCCTGGCATTCCAACCAGGCCAGACTTGCTTGGCCTCAGCACGGGCGCGGTTTGGCAGGGGCACGCCAAATCACGGGCTGAATATAATTTACATGGAAAGGAACGAGCCCTGCACAAACATGTTAAGCATCAGGGAAACACTTTGTGTGATTGCTTGATTCTTGCTCAAAACGCAGCAGGGTTTTCAGTGTAGCGTTCTTTTTCCTAAAGATTAAGATTTCAAGAAAATGACATAGAAACAGGTTTCTTCTGTCTCCTCGTTCGGCAGTACCTTCAGGATTTCCCCTATGTAGAATAAACTCGTTTGTGGATGGAGCATCGTGCTGCTGACTTACAAGTGAGCAATTCGTGGGAGAGGCAAGGCGGGGCAGGGGGAGAACCCCTGGCAGGGGACCCCTGGCAGGGGGGAAAAACTGCAAAACAACTCCTGGCCGCGGACTCCTGGGACCAGGACGACTCCTGGCAAGCCAGGGCACTCCTGGCAAGACCAGGCAACTCTGGCAGGACCGGACAACTCCTGGCAGGACGACTGTCCTGCCGGGCGAGACGTGGAAGGCCTTCTCGGTTTGGAAAACCCGGGTCCTCGTGGCAGGGATGATTCCTCGCAGGGCGGTGCCTCAGTCCTCCAAGGAATGGCCATGGCAATGGCAATGGCAGCAAGAAGCCCAAGAGCAAAAGAGGGCGCGGCGCCGGAGGAGGTGAAACGCGGAACGACGGGAGATTTCGCGTTGGCGAGCACAAGCTGGCTCGAGAAGGCCCGGTACACCATCCAGCGCAAGAAGACCTTATCACACCGGAGGCAGGTGTGGGGAGGAGGACCAACACGGGAGTTGACGAGCGACCCCGAATCCTTGCAGAACACCATGTTCGAAAGGCAGACACATCCGGGAGAAAAATGGAACAAGGGATCGCTGAAAGAAGAGGCTGTGGCTCATGCGAAGCCGCATGAAAGCCGAGGGGGGGGGGCACAACCCCCAAAGGAGTCAAGAAACAGAGGACTCTGGCACCTTGGAGGTTAGCTCGAAAGACCGGACTTGAAGGACATGCAGGCCAAAGCTCGAGCACAGGATGCCGAGCAGGTTATCGGCCGAAGCTTACAAAGACTTCAAGAGGTACCAGGCAGGCCGCCAACGTGCTACGAGAAGCTGTGTTATAAGATCTGTTTTATAGCTTTACAGTTCCGTGCAACACGTTGTGCAGGAAGATTACAAAAAAAGTCCCTTTGCGGCGTCGAAAGAACAGGAGGCCGCTGGCCACCTTCTGTCGATTTAAGATAACTCCTAAAATTCGTGAAGGGAAAATTACAAAGTTGGGCGGATCGGAAAGAGAAGGCAACGAGACCATCGAGAGCTTTTGAGAGCATCAAACTTAATTGGTCCGTCCAGGGCCAGGTACGTGGAGTCGCCACCAGTCGGAGCTTGGCAAGACAAGGCCTGAACCTAAGTGAATTTAAATTTGATGGCAAGGCCCGGGTTTGTCCCTCGAGGGGCGGGGATGGAAACCAAAGCTACGAAGTCCCCACGCCCACTCGACAGAGTTTGGGGGGATGACTGAGGTCCGCTTGCACGAATAAGCGGGGCTTTGGACGAAAGTAAGCGTGAAATTATTTTTCGAAGCGATGTGTCCATCGGGCGCACTACGTGGAGCTCGTCGAGGAAGTACGAGCGAGCCCCCCCCCCAACGCCAACGGGTTTTTTTTTTTTCAGGAATAATTGATCACCAGGGCATGCGGCTGCCGTGCCTAAGGAACCTTGGATTCAGCGCTGCAGGGAGCCCTGGTATTTGGCAACGTAAGGCGGAGGACCCCTGCGAAGGGCAAAAAAAGAATTCAAGCGGGGGACTGGAGAGTGCGAGCTGACTTTCGACTTTTGGGGTGCTTGTGCAAGGTCTGCAACCTTCATCCTCGTATCCCCTAATGAAATCCTGGTCCCGGTCGCAGGTGGTACAGAGAACAGCAACCGTCGACTGATGGAAGCGGAGAAGGACCCACAGAAAAACACTGAATATTTCGAGCTATTCCGTTGCGAAAAGGGAAAACATACAATGAGTGCCAACACACAAGCTTGATTTCGACGACGGGAGGGTTTCAGGGGGACGGGCAGAGGGGGGAGGGAGGAGCAAGAAAATGGATGGGAGGGGGGAAGTAGGCAGGGGAGAAAAAGTGTGGCACGAGGCGAGGGGGAAGGACACGAATGTTGCTGGTAGCTTTTGAACCTTGCTGAGAAGTTGCCTACGAAAGAACATGCCTTGACAAAACCCCGCGGTAGGCCGCCTGCATTGCGGGCACTTTCCTACGGGTTGCTCGGAGGGTTGTCTTGATTTCCGGGGAGTGTTTCTGACAATTGCCAACGCGACTACAGCTTAGCCAGATGATGAATTTTCCTCCTGGACATGCCACCTGGCCACCCCTCATCCGATCGCAGGTGGCTCAGACTCAGGGTGAGGACCGGGTGGGGGGGGTGGGTGGGGGGGGGGGGTGGGGGGGCGGGCGGGCGGGGGGCGGGGGCGGGGTGGGTGTGGGGGGGTGGGGATTTTAATTATATAATGAAATATAAATAAACCTTTTTTTAATATAAATATATATATATACAATATATATATATACATATTATATATAGATTACATTAATATAATATATAGTGTTAATATATATAATTGGTTAGGGCACTCCCCAGTGCCCATTCTGGCACTCCCCAGTGCATTTCAGAGCCGGGACACTCTTTCATTAAAAGGGCTTTTTGGGGGCTCTAACGGCTTGGGGGGGGCGCTGTTTTTAGGGGGTGTTAAGGCGGGGGGGGGGCCTTGGGGGGGGTTCTGTCAAAGGTTTTTTTTGGTGGCTCTTAAAGCTTTGGAGGGGGGAGGGCTCGGTCAAGTGGATTTTTTCGGGCAGGTGGGGAGGGTTTTTCGGGGGGGTCGTTTGGGAGGCGGTCAAGTGGGTTGTTTTTTGGGGGAGGTGGCCGGGAGGGGTCGGTCAAGTTTTTTTTGTGCGGGCACTCACAAACGCACCCAACTTCCAGATGAGAAGTGCAACAGCCGTTGCCTGGAGAGTGCGACAATACGGAACAACAAACGGTCGCTGTGCTCCTCAGCAGTTTTTTAAAGGGGCACCTCGCAGTCTTGCAAATCTCTGTTTCCCGTGCACTGAGAAGCGGCGAAAAGGAGCACAGGTACGAGAATCTGACCAAGATATTAAACAGCAGACAGCAGAGAGCTGAGCCCCAGGCCGTCGATGCGGCTTTTACCTTGCCGTGTAGCGGGCAGGCCGGCTTCTTAAATCGTGTTGATTCTGAATGAAAAAACTGCTCTTCCCACCTGTCCACGGCAATTTACTGTGCAACTTGACCGCACTCTTCAGTCTCCTCATGATCCTGCTCTCTCAGCAGTTAGTTTTCGTTTTCACTCTCTCAGGGCCCTGCATAGATTAGCTTCAGAATAGTTCGACTGGACCGGCCCCTGTTTGTTTTGGGTGCGATGGGAAAGGGACAAGGCCATTGCGTTTGGACAGTAAAACTTCTGGGCACACGGCGGAGAACTCAGCCCAGGGGGTCATCCTCGAGTGGCGTTGATTCCTTGCTGGTCAGAAAGGCAAGTTTAGTTTCTTGAGCTTGTCGCTTTGCTTGCTTCGCAATCAACGTACCGAACAAGCGCACTGTAGAGTGGTTCCGTGGGGAATGCATGTCAATTTGTCTAGCCGCACAAATGTCTTGTGACTGCATCCATGCCCAAGATGCCACAGTCTGTCTGGGTCTGTAGAACAGGGAAAGCCGGAAACATAATCATTCCTTGTTTTTTCGCTCCGACCTCAATAATACAGTGGCATCCATGCACATATTGACATGCATAAATTCTTTCATGTGGCCGGTCTTCATCGACCTCCAAAATTAAATGACAAACAAATTTAATTCCACTAAGACAGGCGCAAAACCAGTTGCGGCAAATACCATGGCTGCCAACTGGGATTGATGTCCCTGGTCATGGAATGACGACCTGGGTTTGGGAGCAAAGGTGGAATGATGGACCCGGTTAGGGGTGGGAATGGAGACGCGGGGGTCTCCAAAAAAGCCAAGGCCAAGGCCAAGGGTCGGCGAAGCGACGACTGGAAGTAATGGGGGGCCCAGCCAAAACACCCGGGGAGGCCGCCGACACAGGCAGACCACAACCTTTGGGGGCAGGCCAGGAGAACCTCCGAAGGTGGGGAAAGCCTCCAGCGGCCAAGGGAAGTGTGGAACTGGAGCTTCAAGTGACCAAGCCCGGGAAAGGTTTCGCCGGTCGGAGGAAAGGTGGCCAGGCTCCGGAGGTCTCTCCGGCACGGAGGGAAGGTCGGCAAAGGCTTCTCAGGGATATCGAAAGGTATGCGAGAGAAGTCCGACCTGAGGCTCGCTCAAGCAGTCCTGGGGCCCACCAGAAGGCCAAGGACATGCGCAGCAAGGCCCTTCAGGACCGGAGAAAAGTGGAAGGCGGGTGGGGTGGAAAAGAGCGGGTTCACGACGAGGAGGCGGTTCGTGGTTTGAAACAGACCACGAAAACTTCAACCCGGGTGTGAGCGAAAGCCAACAAGGCACATCAGAGCTAAAGGGAGGGGCCGAGAAGGCTGGGCTTCCACAAATTATTGACCATTATAGTTCCCCAAGACCGCCCCCGATTCAGGATCGTCATGAATCTCTGCTCGAACTTCGAAAAAATTTTCAAACAAGGCTTGAAAAAATGTTTGATTCCGTCTTTCCGGCTCTTATTTACGCTCCGCTGTCCTGAGGGAAACAAGCGCCCCCGGACCGAGTCCGTTTCCGAACGCCCGTGCCTCTAAAGCTGCCTGTGGTTCCGCAACAATAAATTCGTGTACAAGAACATTTCGCAGATTTGTGCAGGGATTCCGGTGCTGTGCCGAAGGCCAGGCCCTGACCTGCAATCATCCGGTTACCCACCCTTTCCCCTCAGGTGCCTGCCGCCCAAGCTTAGAAATCCTCCAAGGAGGGCCGCCGGGTCTCGCTGTGTAACATATCCACCACAATATAGGCGCCCCATAAGCCTGGTTTCCCACATCCCCTAGGGCCTGCCGCCCAAGCTTCAGAATCCTCGAAGGAGGTCGCCGGTCTTCGCATGTGTAAACGAATATCCCAATATCAGGCGCCCCATCAGCCTGGTACCCAATACCCCTGTGCCTGCCGCCCAGCTTCAATCCTCCAGGAGGTCCGCCGGGTTTCGAGTGTAAAGACCTATCCACTATAGGCGCCACCATCTGCCTGGTCCCACTTACCCTCAGGTGCCTGCCGCCCAAGCTTCAGAATCCTCCAAGGAGGTCCGCCGGGTCTTCGCATGTGTAAAACGACCATCCACAATATCAGGCGCCACCACATGCCTGGTACCACATACAGGTGCCTGCCCCCCCCACCTTCAGAATCCTCCAAGGAGGCCGCGGGTCTTCGCATGCATTTGGGAAACGACCTATCCCAAATAGGCGCCACCCAAAGCCAACGATAGTATCCTCGAAGGGCCCCTCAGGAGGCCCACCGGTTTTCACCCGTGTAACCTTTGGTTCAATGAATTCCATTGTTCAGGTGCCTGGACCCCCAGGCAAAGAAGGCGGTAGGCTTTTTCAAGTCACTTGCATTTCGAGCACCCGGTCATGCCCTTGAGCAGGTGATGGCGCCAAGACCCAAATACAAAGCCTGTAACCCAGTCAGCGATTTCAATTCTATCTGGGTTTGGTTGGGCATCAGTTCTCAGTGAGTCTTCGGGGAGCCTACCGCTTCAACTTCTTGGCAGCAAATGCACCGGGAGGGACTGACAAGGTTCAATCTCATTCGCATAATTTCGCGGTCGGTCAAAATTTCTCAAATGCACATGATTCTGTGATTCTGTCAGGGCCGTTGCCAAAGACTCCAGAGGCTGGAACCGTCTGGGCCAAATTCCCAATGCACATGATTCTTGAATTCTGTAGCACATCATTATGCAGGTAGCCCTGCCAAAGTACCGAGCGGATGCATTTTTTTCAGGTTTTGCACCCAGTGGATTATTCCAATGGATCCGTTCGTTTCCTGCCCATTCTGTCGGTGCCAGAGCCGACATCCTGCGACGGTACCGGCCCGAGGGTTGGTTTTTGGTTTTTTTAATGCGTGTGCGCCCACTGTTACCGTTTTTGGAGATTCTCGGCAGGTGCGGGTCCCAGAGGCGGAACCCAAGGCTTTGAACTCAGCCTGGGGTTAAGGGGGAAAAATAGGGGCATGAGAGAGTGCTGCGGCCTTTGAGAGGGCCAAACAGGGGGCACTGAGAGAGTGCCCGCCCTGGGAGGGCAAAAAAAAACTGTGAAGTGGCCAGCAGGCTTTCGTTTTATTTGACCTGGTGTTGGGTACTCCATCATAGCATGAGCGGTGCCGGTCCAGCGGCGCCTGCGCCGAAGACTCCAGCAAAGGGGCCAATTTTTTTCAGCACCACATTGGTTTCTTGCACCCC
>NW_027624091.1:0-8769 GCF_034508935.2 Berghia stephanieae | reverse complement strand
AATTTTCCCGTTTAGGGGAGGAAATTTTCCCCCTTTTTTTTTTATTTTTTTTTTTGTTCAGCGGGACTGAAAAAAAAGTCCGCAGTGGGAAAATTTTCCTTTTGTTTTTTTTTTTTTTTTTTGTTTCAGAGGGGGGCGCAAAATTAACAAAGGGGAGAATTTTTTTCCTTTTTTTTTTTTTTTTTGGTTCAGAGCGGGAAAAAAAAAAAGTCCAGTGGGAGAATATTTTTTTTTTTTTTTTTTTGATTAGAGCGCGGCTGAAAAATAAAAAGTCCCTTTGGGGATTACTTTCGCTTTTTTTTTTTTTTTTTTCGTTTGGCGGGATGAATAAAAAAGTCCGCGGGGGAGAAATTTCGCAATTTTTTCTTTTTTTTTTGTTTCAGAGCGGGGAATGCAGAAAAAAAAATCCGCAGGGGGGAGAATCTTAGATTTTATTTTTTTTTTTGTTAGACCGGGCTCAAAAAATAAAACCCCGGGTGGAGATTACTTTCCATTTTTTTTTTTTTTTTTTTTTTGGCGGGCTGCGAAAAAAAAAGCCCGCAGTGGAGAATATTGCATTTTTTTTTTTTTTTTTTTTAGGGGGGGGGCTGCAGAAATAAAAGCCCGGTTGGGGGAATTTTCGCATTTTTCTTTTTTTTTTCCGAAAGGCCCCGAGCTAAAAAAACCCCCAGTGGGGAAAATTTTCGATTTTTTCTTTTTTTTTTGTTTCAAAACGCGGATGCAGAAATATTAAAGTCCGAGGGGAGAATACTTTCTTTTTTTTTTTTTTTTTCTTTTAACGGGATGAGAAATTTAAGTCCGCAGTGGGGAATACTTTCCTTTTTTTTTTTTTTTTGATTGAGGGGGACTGCAGAAATAAAAAGCCCGCATGGGAGAATTCTTTGGTTTTTTTTTTTTTTTTTTCAGAGGGGACTGCAGAAAAAAAAGTCCCAGTGGGAGAATTTTTCGCATTTTTTTTTTTTTTTTTTAATTCAGAGGGGACTGAGAAAAAAAAGTCCGCGTGGGAGTTTTTTTTCGATTTTTTTTTTTTTTTTTTTGTTTCAAGGGGACCCGGAAATTAAAAGCCGAGTGGGGAAATATTTTCGCATTTTTTTTTTTTTTTTTCTTTGACCGGGGACGCAAAAAAAAAAGCCCGAGGGGAGATCTTTCGTTTTTTTTTTTTTTTTGATTCGAGCGCGGATGCGAAAAAAAGTCGCGGGGGAGAATACTTTGGCATTTTTTCTTTTTTTTTTTTTTTTGGGCCCGACTGCGAAAAAAAAAGTCCGCGTGGGAAATTTTTTCGCATTTTTCTTTTTTTTCATTCGAGCGGGACTGCAGAATAAAAAGTCCGCATTGGGGAATATTTGCATTTTTTTTTTTTTTTTTTTGACGGGATGCAAAAATAAAAAGTCCGATGGGGATATTTTTCCATTTTTTTTTTTTTTTTCTTTTCGGGCGGGGCTGCAAAATAAAAAAGTCCCCCGTGGGAGAAATTTGTTTTTTTTTTTTTCGTTCAGAGCCGGACTGCAGAAAAAAAAAAAGTCCGCGGGGGAAAAATATTTCCCATTTTTTCTTTTTTTTTTTCGATTCAGAGGGGGGGTAAAAATTTAAAAAAAAACCCGCGTGGGGGGAAATTTTTTGCATTTTTTTTTTTTTTTTGTTTCAGAGGGGGGATGCGAAATTAAATCCGAGTGGGAGAATATTTTCCATTTTTTTTTTTTTTTTGTTCAGGGCGGACTGCAGAATAAAATCCCGTGGGATACTTTCGTTTTTTTTTTTTTTTTTTTTTGTTTTGGGGAGCGGGAAAGAGAAAAAAAAAGCGGGAAAAATTCCTTGCATTTTTTTTTTTTTTTTTTGATTCAGAGGGGATGCAAAAATTTAAAAATTCGCAGTTGGAAAATTTGCTTTTTTTTTTTTTTTTTTTCGTTAGGCGGGGCGCAAAAAAAAAGCGCAGGGGGAGAATTTTTCGCTTTTTTTCTTTTTTTTTGTTTAGAGCGGGAAATGCAAAAAATTTAAAAGTCCGAGGGGGGAAAATTCTTTCGCATTTTTTTTTTTTTTTTTTATGAGGGGAATGCAAAAAATATAAATGCGGGGAGAAAACTTTCGATTTTTCTTTTTTTTTCATTCAAGGCGGAGCAAAATAAAAAGTCGCAGGGGAGAACTTTCGATTTTTTCTTTTTTTTTTTGTTTCAGAGGGGGGGCTGCAAAAATTTTAAAAGCCCCGGTGGGGAAATTTTTGATTTTTTTTTTTTTCCATTCAGAGCGCGGATTGCAGAAATAAAAGTCCCCCAGGGGAGAATTTCCCCATTTTTTTTTTTTTTTTCGACGGGTTGAAAAAATAAATGCGTGGAGAATACTTTGCTTTTTTTTTTTTTTTTTTTCCGATCAGAGGGGGGACTGCAGAAAAAAAAAAGCCGCGTGGGGAAAATACTTTGAATTTTTTTTTTTTTTGTTAGGCGGGAAAGCGAAAAAAACCCGCAGTGGAGATTATTTTCGTTTTTTTTTTTTTTTGTTTCAGAGGCGGCGCAAAAAAAAAAAAACGAAGGGGGAGTACTTTCCAATTTTTCTTTTTTTTTTTGATTCGGGCGGGGACGAAAAAAAAAAGTCCGCGTGGGAGATTTGCATTTTTTTTTTTTTTTGTTTGGGAGCGGGGGACTGAGAATAAAAAGCCCGGGGGGGGAAATAATTTCCCTTTTTTTTTTTTTTTTCGATTCAGGCGCCGACAAAAAAAAAAAGTCGCAGTGGGAGAATATTTCCTTTTTTCTTTTTTTTTTCGATTAGAGCGGAGCGAAATAAAAATCCGCAGTGGGGCCCCCCCCCCCTTTTTTTTTTTTCCCCCCCCCCCGGGGGGGGAATACTTTGCATTTTTTTTTTTTTTGATTCAAGCGGGGAATGCAAAAATTTTAAAAGCCCCGCGGGAAAAAACTTTGTTTTATTTTTTTTTTTTTGGGGTTTCAGCGGGACTGCAGAAATAAAACCCGCAGGGGGAGATACTTTGCTTTTTTTTTCTTTTTTTTTTTTGATTGAGCGGGCGAAAAAAAAAAGTCCCGTGGGAGAATTTTCCCTTTTTTCTTTTTTTTTCGATCGGCGCGGGGGTTAAAAAAACCCGCGGGGAGAATTTTTTCCATTTTTTTTTTTTTTTTCGTTCGGCGCGGCGGAAAAAAAAAAGTCCGCAGTGGGAGAATATTTGCATTTTTCTTTTTTTTTCGTTCAGAGCGGGATGCAGAAAAAAAAATCCGCGTGGGAGAATATTTTCGCTTTTTTTCTTTTTTTTTTTGTTCAGAGCGGGCTGCAGAAAAAAAAGCCCCAGTGGAAATTTCGAAATTTTTTTTTTTTTTTTTCGTTCGGGCCCGGGCCCCAGAAAAAAAAAGCCGGGGGAGAATACTTTGCATTTTTTTTTTTTTTTTTCGTTAGACGGACGCAAAAAAAAAATTTCCCGTGGGAGAATATTTCGATTTTTTTTTTTTTTTTTTATTCAGAGCGGGTGCAAAAAAAATTTTAAAGCCCGCAGTGGGGGAATACTTTGCTTTTTTTCTTTTTTTTTTCGTTTTCAGAGCCGGATGCAGAAATAAAAGCCCGCGGGGGGAATCTTCGAAATTTTTCTTTTTTTTTTTTCAGAGGGGGATGCAAAAATAAAAAGCCCGAGTGGGGAATTTTTGCATTTTATTTTTTTTTTGGTTCAGACGGGACTGCAGAAAAAATAAGTCCGAGTGGGATACTTTCTTTTTTTTTTTTTTTTCATTAGGGCGGTGCAAAATAAAAGCCCCGCAGTGGGAAAATTCTTTGCATTTTTCTTTTTTTTTTTGTTTAGGGCCGGACTGCAGAAATAAAAAGCCCGCAGGGGGAGTATTTCCCATTTTTTTTTTTTTTTTTTTTCGTGAAGCGCGGGATGTTTTTTTTTTAAAAATTAAAAGCCCGCGGGGGAGAATTTTCGCATTTTTCTTTTTTTTTTGTTTCGAGCGCGGACTGCAAAAAATTTAAAAAGCCCGGGAGTGGGGAATATTTCCTTTTTTTTTTTTTTCGATTCAGACGGGGCTGCAAAAAAAAGTCGGCATTTTGGGAAAATTACTTCCCCCATTTTTTTTTTTTTGTTTAGAGCGGGATGCAGAAATAAAAAGTCCGCGTGGGGAATTTTCCATTTTTTTCTTTTTTTTTTCGATTCAGAGGGGGGGTGAAAAAAAAAGCCCGCGTGGGGAATACTTTGCATTTTTTTTTTTTTTTTTCGATTCAGAGGGGATGCGGGAAAAAGCCGGGGGGGAAAAATTTTCGATTTTTTTTTTTTTGTTAAGGGGGGACGCAAAAATAAAAAAAGTCCGCGGGGAGAAACTTTCCCCTTTTTTTTTTTTTTTTTTTTTGGGAATCAAAAAAAAGGGGGGGGTTTTTTCGCAGGAAAAGGGTTAAAAGTCCCAGTGGGGAAATACTTTTTTTTTTTTTTTTATTAAGAGCGCGGATGAAAATAAAAAAAGCCCGCGTTGGGAATTTTTCCCCATTTTATCTTTTTTTTTGTTCAACCCGGGCTGAAAAAAAAAAAGTCCGCAGTGGGAGATTTTTTCCCTTTTTTTTTTTTCCTTTCAGAGGCGGACGCGAATAAAAGTCCGCGTGGGTATTTTCTTTTTATTTTTTTTTTTGTTTGGGGGGGACTGCAGAAAAAAAAAAGTCCGCAGTTGGATACTTTGCATTTTCTTTTTTTTTTTCGATTCAGAGGCGCGCAAAAAAAATTGCAGTGGGAGAATACTTTCGATTTTTCTTTTTTTTTTTTTTCAGGGGCTGCAAAAAAAAATCCGCAGTGGGGAATCTTTTTTGAATTTTTTTTTTTTTGTTCGAGCCGGGATGCAGAAAAAAAATCCGCAGGGGGAGATTTTCCTTTTTTTTTTTTTTTTTGATTCAGAGCGGGAAAGAAATTTAAAAGTCCGCGTGGGAGAATTTTTTGCTTTTTTATCTTTTTTTTTTGTTTCAGGCGGGACGCAGAAATAAAGTCCGCAGGGGGGGAATACTTTCGCTTTTTTTTTTTTTTTTTCGTTAAAAGGGGGGGAAATGCAGAAAATAAAGTCCGCGGAGAAAACTTTCGAATTTTTTTTTTGATTTCTCAGGCGGGACTGCGAAAAAAGCCCGCGGGGGAGAATACTTTCGCATTTTTTTTTTTTTTTTTTTTTGTTCAGAGGCGCGGACTGCGGGAAATAAAACCCGCAGGGGGAAAAATATTTTCCCATTTTTCTTTTTTTTTTGATTCAGAGCGGGATGAAATATAAAAAGTCCGCGTCGGAGAATACTTTCGAAATTTTATCTTTTTTTTTTCGTTCAGAGCGCGGACTGCAGAAATTTAAAGTCCGCAGTGGGAGAATACTTTCGCCTTTTTCCTTTTTTTTCGATTCAGAGCGCGGACTGCAGATATAAAAAGTCGCAGTGGGAGAAAAACTTGCATTTTATCTTTTTTTTTTGTTTCAGGGCGGGGACTGCAGAAATAAAAAGTCCGCAGTGGGAGAATACTTTCGATTTTTTTTTTTTTTTTTTATTCAGAGCCGGGCTGCAGAATATAAAGTCCGAGTGGGAGAATACTTTGGCATTTTTTTCTTTTTTTTTTTCGTTTAAAGAGCCGACTGCAGAAATAAAAAGTCCGCAGAGGGAGAATAGTTTCATTTTTTCTTTTTTTTTTTCGATTCAGGGGCCGGAGTCAAATATAAAAAGTCGCAGTGGGAGAATTCTTTCGCATTTTATTGTTTTTTTTTTGTTTCAGAGCGCGGACTGCAGAAATTTAAAGCCCGGAGTGGAGAATACTTTTCATTTTTTGTTTTTTTTTTCGATTCAGGCGCGGAATGCAGAATAAAAAGTCGGCAGTTGGAGAATACTTTCGCATTTTTTCTTTTTTTTTTCGTTGAGAGCGCGGACTGCGGGAAATAAAAGTCCGCAGTGGGAGAATACTTTCGCATTTTTTTTTTTGATTCAGAGTGGGGAACCTGATTTATAAAAAGTCCCCAGTGGGGGAATTTTTCGCATTTTTTTTTTTTTTTTATTCGATTCAGAACGCGGACTGCAGAATTTTAAAAGTCCGCAGTGGAGTATACTTTCGCTTTTTTCTTTTTTTTTTTTCGATTCAGAGCGCGGACTGCAGATTTTAAAAGTCGCAGTGGGAAATACTTCCGCATTTTCTATTTTTTTTTTTCAGACGCGGGCTGCAGAATTAAAAGTCCGCAGTGGGAAAATTTACTTTGCATTTTTTTTTTTTTTTTGTATTCAGAGCCGGACTGCAGAAATAAAAATCTGATTTGGGAGAATACTTTCCCCTTTTTTTTTTTTTTTTCGATCAGAGCGGGGCCTTTTATAAAAAGTCGCGTGGGAATTTTTTCCGAATTTTTTTTCGTTTTCAGACCGGGCTGCGAATAAAAAGCCCGCAGTGGGGAATCTTTCGCTTTTTTTCTTTTTTTTTTTTTTTTTTCAGAGCCGGACTGCAGAAAAAAAGTCGCATTTGGAGATACTTTCCCTTTTTTCTTTTTTTTTTTCGTTTCAGGCCGACGCAAAAAAAAAAAGCCCGCAGTGGGGAATACTTCGCATTTTTTTTTTTTTTTCAGAGCGCGGACTGCAGAAATAAAAAAGTCCGAGTGGGAAAATACTTTCCATTTTATCTTTTTTTTTTGTTTCAGAGCGGGACTGCAGAATAAAAAGCCCGGGCAGTGGGGGGAATATTTTTCCATTTTTTTTTTTTTTTTCATTCAGAGCGCGGACTGCAGAAATAAAAGTCGCAGTGGGAAAATACTTTCGAATTTTTTTTTTTTTCGATTCAGAGCGCGGATGCAGAAAAAAAAGTCCGCGTGGGAGAATCCTTTCGCTTTGTTCGAGCGGGCTGCAAAAAAAAAAAATTCCCCCAGTGGGAATTTTTCGCATTTTTTTTTTTTTTTTTTTTGATTCGGGGCGGGACTGCAGAAAAAAAAAAAGTCCGTAGGAGAATACCTTGATTTTTTTTTTTTTTTTTGATTCAGAGCGGGGGGGGGGATGCAGATAAAAAAAGTCGCGTGGAGATACTTTTGTTTTTTCTTTTTTTTTTTCAGGGGGAGCAAAAAAAAGTCGCAGGGGAGTTACTTTCTTTTTTTCTTTTTTTTTTTCGATTCAGAGCGGGATGAGAAATAAAAAAGCCCGCATTGGAGATATTTCGAATTTTTTTTTCGTTAGAGCGCGGATCAAAAAAAAGTCGCAGGGGGAGATACTTTGCATTTTTTCTTTTTTTTTTTTTTTAGAGGGGGGGCCCGAATAAAAAAGTCCGGTGGGGAATACTTGGGCATTTTATCTTTTTTTTTTCGTTTCAGGCGATGGAATAAAAAAGTCGGGGGAGAAATTTTTCCATTTTTTTTTTTTTTTTCATTCAGGGCGGGGTGCAAATAAAAAAGTCCGAGGGGGAAAATTCTTTGCATTTTATTTTTTTTTTGGGTTTCGAGCCGGGTGCAGAAAAAAAAAGTCGGGGGGGAGTTTTACTTTCTCATTTTTTGTTTTTTTTTTTTTTTGTTCAAGGCGGTTTGCAAAATAAAAATCCATTTGGGGAGAATCTTTATTTTTTTTTTTTTTTTTCGTTAGGGCGGACTGCAAAAAAAAAGTCGCAGTGGAAAATTTTCGCATTTTTTTTTTTGATTCAGGGTGGGGACTGCGAAAAAAAAAGTCCACAGGGGGAGAATCTTTCGCATTTTTTCTTTTTTTTTTTTTGATTCGAACGCGGATGCAAAAAATTTTAAAAGCCCGCAGGGGGAGTTTTTCGATTTTTTTCTTTTTTTTTTTTGATTGAGGCGGTGAGATATAAAAAGTGCAGTGGGAAAATCTTGATTTTTTTTTTTTGTTTCAGACGGGGTGAGAAAAAAAAGCCCGAGGGGGGAATATTTGATTTTTTTTTTTTTTTTTTTTGATTCGAGGCGGATGAAAAAAATTAAAAGTCTGAGTTGGAGAATATTGCATTTTATTTTTTTTTTTTTCGTTTAGAGCACAGATGGAATAAAAAGGCGGGGAGTACTTTCCTTTTTTCCTTTTTTTTAAATTCAGAGCGGGGTGCAGATTAAAAAAAAGTCGCAGGGGAAAATACTTTGGGTTTATTTTTTTTTTTTTGTTTAGAGGGTTATGCGAAAAAAAAAGTCCGCAGCCCGGGGGGGAGAATCTTCGCTTTTTCTTTTTTTTTTTTTTCAGACCGGGGCAGAAATTTTAAAAAGCCCCGAGGGGGGAGAATCTTTCCATTTTTTTTTTTTTTTCGTTTCGAGGCCCGGACTGAGAATAAAAAGCCCGGCAGGGGGAATATTTCCCCTTTTTTCTTTTTTTTTTCGATTAGAGCGCGGTGAAAAAAAAAAGTCCGCAGTGGGAGATTCTTTTCGCTTTTTTTTTTTTTTTTTTTTTGGTCAGAGGGGATGCAAAATAAAATCCGCAGGGGGGGGAATCTTTGCTTTTTTTTTTTTTTTTTTTCTTTTTGGGGGAATGCAGAAATATAAAGTCCGGGAGAAAATTTTTCCATTTATTTTTTTTTTTTTCGTTTTCAGCGCGGGCTGCAGAAATTAAAGTCCGCAGGGGGAGAATACTTCGCATTTTTTTTTTTTTTTTTTTTTAGATTCAGGGGGCGGCTGCAAAAATTAAAGTCCCAGTGGGGAAAAATTTCCCCCTTTTTTTTTTTTTGTTTCAGAGCGCGGATGAAAATTTTAAAAAGCCCGCAGTGGGAGAATTTTCCCTTTTTTTCTTTTTTTCGTTAGGCGCGGACTAAAAAATTTTTAAAAAGCCCGCAGTGGGAAAATATTTGCATTTTTTTTTTTTTTTTTCCGGGGGGATCGA
>NW_027624090.1:0-8768 GCF_034508935.2 Berghia stephanieae | reverse complement strand
GCGAGTACAGGGCCCTAACGGGAAGGGCCCCGAAGTTCAAAACCGGTCGGCAATGGGGAGGTCCCAGGTGCGATCATAGGTGGTGGGTTTATTTCATTCAAATTCGCTCCGTAGAGGAAATGCGCTCGACCAAAGTTTTTTCCCTCGGCCCTCGGAGGGCTTACCGCGGGAGCGTCCCGGCGCTAGAGTCCTTCTCGGCCGTAGCGAGAGCTTCTTACCCCAGGGACGCCCGTGCGGTAAAGCCTCGAATCGACGAGGCGATAAAATCGTATGAATAAAGCTCCCAAACCGGGATTTGAACCCCGGCAGGGTTGGCCGGCCCGTGGGCCAACTCGATCGAGCCCGAGTCGTCGATCGCCCGACTCTAGCGAAGTAGCGGGAACGCGTTTAACACTCCGCCAAGCGAGTACAGGGCCCTAACGGGAAGGGCCCCGAAGTTCAAAACCGGTCGGCAATGGGGAGGTCCCAGGTGCGATCATAGGTGGTGGGTTTATTTCATTCAAATTCGCTCCGTAGAGGAAATGCGCTCGACCAAAGTTTTTTCCCTCGGCCCTCGGAGGGCTTACCGCGGGAGCGTCCCGGCGCTAGAGTCCTTCTCGGCCGTAGCGAGAGCTTCTTACCCCAGGGACGCCCGTGCGGTAAAGCCTCGAATCGACGAGGCGATAAAATCGTATGAATAAAGCTCCCAAACCGGGATTTGAACCCCGGCAGGGTTGGCCGGCCCGTGGGCCAACTCGATCGAGCCCGAGTCGTCGATCGCCCGACTCTAGCGAAGTAGCGGGAACGCGTTTAACACTCCGCCAAGCGAGTACAGGGCCCTAACGGGAAGGGCCCCGAAGTTCAAAACCGGTCGGCAATGGGGAGGTCCCAGGTGCGATCATAGGTGGTGGGTTTATTTCATTCAAATTCGCTCCGTAGAGGAAATGCGCTCGACCAAAGTTTTTTCCCTCGGCCCTCGGAGGGCTTACCGCGGGAGCGTCCCGGCGCTAGAGTCCTTCTCGGCCGTAGCGAGAGCTTCTTACCCCAGGGACGCCCGTGCGGTAAAGCCTCGAATCGACGAGGCGATAAAATCGTATGAATAAAGCTCCCAAACCGGGATTTGAACCCGGCAGGGTTGGCCGGCCCGTGGGCCAACTCGATCGAGCCCGAGTCGTCGATCGCCCGACTCTAGCGAAGTAGCGGGAACGCGTTTAACACTCCGCCAAGCGAGTACAGGGCCCTAACGGGAAGGGCCCCGAAGTTCAAAACCGGTCGGCAATGGGGAGGTCCAGGTGCGATCATAGGTGGTGGGTTTATTTCATTCAAATTCGCTCCGTAGAGGAAATGCGCTCGACCAAAGTTTTTTCCCTCGGCCCTCGGAGGGCTTACCGCGGGAGCGTCCCGGCGCTAGAGTCCTTCTGGCCGTAGCGAGAGCTTCTTACCCCAGGACGCCCGTGCGGTAAAGCCTCGAATCGACGAGGCGATAAAATCGTATGAATAAAGCTCCCAAACCGGGATTTGAACCCCGGCAGGGTTGGCCGGCCCGTGGGCCAACTCGATCGAGCCCGAGTCGTCGATCGCCCGACTCTAGCGAAGTAGCGGGAACGCGTTTAACACTCCGCCAAGCGAGTACAGGGCCCTAACGGGAAGGGCCCCGAAGTTCAAAACCGGTCGGCAATGGGGAGGTCCCAGGTGCGATCATAGGTGGTGGGTTTATTTCATTCAAATTCGCTCCGTAGAGGAAATGCGCTCGACCAAAGTTTTTTCCCTCGGCCCTCGGAGGGCTTACCGCGGGAGCGTCCCGGCGCTAGAGTCCTTCTCGGCCGTAGCGAGAGCTTCTTACCCCAGGGACGCCCGTGCGGTAAAGCCTCGAATCGACGAGGCGATAAAATCGTATGAATAAAGCTCCCAAACCGGGATTTGAACCCCGGCAGGGTTGGCCGGCCCGTGGGCCAACTCGATCGAGCCCGAGTCGTCGATCGCCCGACTCTAGCGAAGTAGCGGGAACGCGTTTAACACTCCGCCAAGCGAGTACAGGGCCCTAACGGGAAGGGCCCCGAAGTTCAAAACCGGTCGGCAATGGGGAGGTCCCAGGTGCGATCATAGGTGGTGGGTTTATTTCATTCAAATTCGCTCCGTAGAGGAAATGCGCTCGACCAAAGTTTTTTCCCTCGGCCCTCGGAGGGCTTACCGCGGGAGCGTCCCGGCGCTAGAGTCCTTCTCGGCCGTAGCGAGAGCTTCTTACCCCAGGGACGCCCGTGCGGTAAAGCCTCGAATCGACGAGGCGATAAAATCGTATGAATAAAGCTCCCAAACCGGGATTTGAACCCCGGCAGGGTTGGCCGGCCCGTGGGCCAACTCGATCGAGCCCGAGTCGTCGATCGCCCGACTCTAGCGAAGTAGCGGGAACGCGTTTAACACTCCGCCAAGCGAGTACAGGGCCCTAACGGGAAGGGCCCCGAAGTTCAAAACCGGTCGGCAATGGGGAGGTCCCAGGTGCGATCATAGGTGGTGGGTTTATTTCATTCAAATTCGCTCCGTAGAGGAAATGCGCTCGACCAAAGTTTTTTCCCTCGGCCCTCGGAGGGCTTACCGCGGGAGCGTCCCGGCGCTAGAGTCCTTCTCGGCCGTAGCGAGAGCTTCTTACCCCAGGGACGCCCGTGCGGTAAAGCCTCGAATCGACGAGGCGATAAAATCGTATGAATAAAGCTCCCACACCGGGATTTGAACCCCGGCACGGTTGGCCGACCCGTGGGCCAACTCGAATCGACGAATCGTCGATCGACCCAGACTTATAGATATATTATTCGAAGGTTATTATATATATCTGCATTATAGCGTAGTATATGATTATAGTATGTTATAGGGCGAAGTTCAAAACTTTTCGGTCTCATATGGCGAGGCCCAGGATGCGATCAATAGCGTTTTAATTCGCATATCAAATTCGCTACACGTAGGACGGAAAATCCTCCGACCAGATGTTTTTACATCTGATTCGGGGGACGGGATGCGTAGGTAGAAGCCTTTCTGCGAGTACGAACTATGGCCCGAGCGGGCAATCGTGCTCAAAGCGCTTATAATAAACGGTTACCCACAGGCACCTCCTCAACGTAGAGCGGGAACGACAGGACGACGAAAAAAATAATATACGAGTATTTGTTTTTTTACATTTCTGATTATGGTATATTGGATGTAGTAAAGACCTTTTATCGAGTACTCAACTATGCGCCGAGCCAGGCAATCGTGCTCAAAGCGCTTTACAACGCGTCTACAGCCAACAGCAACACTCTACGTGCAGAGCGGGACACGACAGGACGGAGAAAACACTACTCACGGCCAGGTATTCGTTTTACATTGATTACGGGAGAGAATGCGAGTAAAGAACCTTTCTATCGAGTACTCAACTATGCGCCGAGCCAGGCAATCGTGCTCAAGCGCTTTATAACGCGTCTACAGCCAACAGCAACACTTACGTGCAGAGCGGGACACGACAGGACGGAGAAAACACTACTCACGCCAGGTATTCGTTTTACATCTGATTACGGGAGAGAATGCGAGTAAAGAACCTTTCTATCGAGTACTCAACTATGCGCCGAGCCAGGCAATCGTGCTCAAAGCGCTTTACAACGCGTCTACAGCCAACAGCAACACTCTAACGTGCAGAGCGGGACACGACAGGACGGAGAAAACACTACTCACGGCCAGGTATTCGTTTTACATCTGATTACGGGGAGAGAATGCGAGTAAAGAACCTTTCTATCGAGTACTCAACTATGCGCCGAGCCAGGCAATCGTGCTCAAAGCGCTTTACAACGCGTCTACAGCCAACAGCAACACTTAGCGTGCAGAGCGGGACACGACAGGACGGAGAAAACACTACTCACGGCCAGGTATTCGTTTTACATTGATTACGGGAGAGAATGCGAGTAAAGAACCTTTCTATCGAGTACCAACTATGCGCCGAGCCAGGCAATCGTGCTCAAAGCGCTTTACAACGCGTCTACAGCCAACAGCAACACTTAGCGTGCAGAGCGGGACACGACAGACGGAGAAAACACTACTCACGGCCAGGTATTCGTTTTACATCTGATTACGGGGAGAGAATGCGAGTAAAGAACCTTTCTATCGAGTACTCAACTATGCGCCGAGCCAGGCAATCGTGCTCAAAGCGCTTTACAACGCGTCTACAGCCAACAGCAACACTCTAACGTGCAGAGCGGGACACGACAGAACAGAACGGAGAAAACACTACTTACTAGTTTTCCTTCTGAGTACGGTGAAAGCTGAGCACAAAGTTGAGAGTACCGTAGCGACCGAATTTTAAAAGATGCAGTTGGCGAATTCCGCTTCGCAGAAGCCTATTAAGGGAAGAAAAGAAAACAAAAACAAAAATCCCCCCAAATATTAAAAAAATAAATTAATTAATTAAAAAAAGTACAGTTGGCGAATTCTGCTTCGCAAAAGGCGAGTAAGGAATCGAAAAAAAAAAAAAAAAAAAAAAGAGAGAGAGAGAGAGAGAGAGAGAGAGAGAGAGAAGAGAGGAGAGAGGAGAGAGAGAGAGAGAGAGAGAGAGAGAGAGAAATGCGCGCAATGTCAACAGTAGCGCAGCGCACGAATGCTACAAAATGCAGTTGGCGAATTGCGCTTCGCAGAGGTCAATGTCAATGAGGTGACCCAAATTTAAAAAAAAAAAAATAAATTTAATGCGCAAAACGAAAACTAGCGCAGCGACCAGATTTGTTTAAAATATAGTTGGCGAATTCCGCTTCGCAGAAGCCTATTAAGGGACGCGAAAAAAAAAAAAGAAAAATTATGAAAAAAAAAAAAAGGAAATAAAAAAAAAAAAAATACAGTTGGCGAATCCGCTTCGCAGAAGCCTATTAAGGGACAAAAATAAAATGCAGTTGGCGAATTCCGCTTCGCAGAAGCCTGTTAAAGGACAAAATAAAATGCAGTTGGCGAATTCCGCTTCTCAGAAGTCTATTAAGGGACTGAATAAAATGCAGTTGGCGAATTCCGCTTCGCAGAAGCCTGGTAAAGGACAAAATAAAATGCAGTTGGCGAATTCCGCTTCGCAGAAGCCTATTAAGGGACTAAATGAAATGCAGTTGGCGAATTCCGCTTCTCAGAAGCCTATTAAGGGACAATGGCGAATCCCGCTTCTCAGAAGTCTATTAAGGGACTAAATAAAATGCAGTTGGCGAATTCCGCTTCGCAGAAGCCTGGTAAAGGACAAAATAAAATGCAGTTGGCGAATTCCGCTTCGCAGAAGCCTATTAAGGGACTAAATAAAATGCAGTTGGCGAATTCCGCTTCTCAGAAGCCTGGTAAAGGACAAAATAAAATGCAGTTGGCGAATTCCGCTTCGCAGAAGCCTATTAAGGGACTAAATAAAATGCAGTTGGCGAATTCCGCTTCTCAGAAGCCTATTAAGGGACAATGGCGAATCCCGCTTCTCAGAAGTCTATTAAGGGACTAAATAAAATGCAGTTGGCGAATTCCGCTTCGCAGAAGCCTACTAAGGGACTGACAGGAAGGAAAAAACAAAATTGAAAAAAAAAAAAAAAAAAAAAATGCAGTTGGCGAATTCTACTTCGCAGACAGCAAAGAAGGAAAACTAAAAGTGCCTCTGGACGGATTAGTGCCTCTGGACGGATTAGTGCCTCTGGACGGACTAGTGCCTCTGGACGGATTAGTGCCTCTGGACGGATTAGTGCCTCTGGACAGGTGGAGAGAAAAAAAAATTCTCCAAGTTCTAGGAGATAGAACTTTGAAGAAGTAAAGTAAAGTAAAGTAAATGTATTTATACGTGTTATGACACTCTCGCACCCGCCGCCGCCGCGCGCCGCACCGCCAGCATGCCGAGCCGAGCAGAGCAAGGACTCGAAGGCTGGCCGATCGGGCCGGGCCGTGCCGTGCCGGGTGGAAAGGTGGCCGAGACAAACCCTGCTGGAGGGAAAATCTCAGCGTCCGGGGCTTAGTCTCAACGGATCGCCGTACCAGGACAGCTCTAACGCTTACAACACCCCGACGGAATACATGTGGTCCGCACGCGATTTCTTGCCCCTAACGGACGTGGATGATACCGACCCAGCCACGCGCACCACAGATCTAGCGCGCGTGACGAGCGGGCCGGTCACGGCACTAGCCGACGAACCCGAGGGTTGCCGGCTTAATGTTGCCTGCACGCTCAGGGCCCTAGCTAAGCTCACCCTTGCTCACCGGGCGGGGTTCCGACTTAGAGGCGTTCAGTCGTACTCCCACGGACGTAGCCTGGCGCCATCGGCCTGACGACCGGACGCGCGAACCAGAGGTCCGAACTCACCGTTCCTCTCGTACTGAGCAAGATTACCGTGGCAAGGGCGCTTCATCAGTAGGATAAAACTAACCTGTCTCACGACGGTCTAAACCCAGCTCACGTTCCCTGTTGGCGGGTGAACAACCCGACACTTGGCGAATTCTGCTTCGCAATGATAGGAAGAGCCGACATCGAAGGATCAATCAGCGACGTCGCTATGAACGCTTGGCCGCCACAAGCCAGTTATCCCTGTGGTAACTTTTCTGACACCTCTCGCTTGAAACTCCCAACGTCGAAAGGATCGATAGGCCACGCTTTCACGGCCAGTATTCGTACTGAAAATCCTGGTCGAGCAGGCATTTGCCCTTTTGCTCTACGCGAGGTTTCCGTCCTCGCTGAGCCCGCCTTGGGACACCTTCGCTGCGCTTTAGAAGATGTACCGCCCAGTCAAACTCCCGTCCGAGGCTGTCCCCGGCAGGGTCGCTGTCGCCGTCGTGACCGCGTCGGGGGGAGTCGGTGGACTCCCCGAGCCCGACGCGACGGCGGCTTGACGTCTGAACCTCGTACGCCTCCTACCTGCAAGAAGGCGCCGAGTCCCCACTCCGTCGGGTAAGTGGAGGTCCCGCGGGGGTAGCGGTATTTCACTGTCGCGCCCGAAGACGCTACCGCCTATGCTACACCCCCACGCTCCTCCACAGAGTCGGACTAGAGTCAAGCTCGACAGGGTCTTCTTTCCCCGCTGATTTCACCAAGCCCGTTCCCTTGGCTGTGATTTCGCCGGGGCGTAGATAGGGACAGTGGGAATCTCGTTAATCCGTTCGTGCGCGTCGCTAATTAGACGACGAGGCATTTGGCTACCTTAAGAGAGTCATAGTTACTCCCGCCGTTTACCCGCGCTTATGCGAATCTCTTCACTTTGACATTCTGAGCACTGGGCAGAAATCACGTCCCGTAAACACCTTTTCAGGCTGTCGAGACGCTCTGTTTTAATTAGACAGTCGGATTCCCCCTGTCCGTGACAGTTCTGAGACAGCGTGAGTCGGAGGTCGCGTCGGTTGTCCCCCGCGCAGCCAACGCGCCCCGCGAAGGGGCGTCAGCCGAGCGAGGCCGCTCGGCCCGGGGCCCCCACGGGTTTCCGCGCACGTCTCTCCCCCTCGGAGTGTCCCCTCAGGGTGCGTGCGGTTCTGCCCGCTTCCTCCCCTAGCCCGACCGTCCCGGCCCTCAGAGCCAATCCTTCTCCCGAAGTTACGGATCCATTTTGCCGACTTCCCTTACCTACATTACTCCGTGGACCAGAGGCTGCTAACCTAGGAGACCTGCTGCGGACATGAGTACGGCCGGGCAGCGAGATTGACGTGCCCTCGACGGGGTTTTCACGGACCGCCGTGAGCGCTCCGGACGCAGCCATGTCTTACGGCGACGCTTTTCGGCCTGGCCAGCCCTTTCTCCGGTCGACCCGATTCCAGGGCGAACCAGACCTTAAAAAGAGACGACGGCTCTCCCCGGTGCCCACGGCAGCGTTCCCCGTTCTGTCGGCGTCGCCGCGGCGCCCCCACGCCGGAACGTAGTCGCGACGAGGGGGGCCGTTCTCCGCCGCCCGGTTCCGAGCGAACCTTAACTGGATTCCCTTTCGGCGGTCGCAGGGTGACTGACAGGCCAGGCGCGGCGCCCGTTCGGCCGCCCGCCCGGCGCGTGTTTCGTACCCGCTTCAGCAAGGGAGCTAACCCGCCCCTTAGGACCGACTCACCCACGTACATGCACTGTTCCCGCGGAACCATTCCCCACTTCGGCCTTGAAAAGTACTCTCCGTTCAATATTTGCTACTACCACCAAGATCTTCACCCGCGGCGGCTCCGAACGGGATCGCTCCCGGACTTTCACGCCACCGCGGCGCACCTCCTACTCGCCCCGGCCTGCCCGGGGAGGGGAGTCGCACCCCTCCCGCTGGCGGGGCGGCCCGGTGTGGGTCCGACGCTCAGCGCCATCCATTTTCAGGGCGGGTCGGTTCGGCAGGTGAGTTGTTACACACTCCTTGGCGGATTCCGACTTCCGTGGCCACCGCCCTGCTGTCAGTACCGACCCACACCTTTTAGCTTTCCCGTGAGCGTCCTGCGTTGGGCACCACAACCGGGCGTTCGGTTCATCCCGCAGCGCCAGTTCTGCTTACCAAAAATGGCCCACTCGGCACCCGTGATTCTAGGCCAGGCCCCGTGCGAGGCGGGTCTGGCGCCTCACCCGTTGAAAGTTTGAGAGTAGGACGAGGGCGTTTCGCCCCCGATGCCTCCAACCATTCGCTTTACCGAGTGAAAATCGTTCCGTCGGCACCGGCTATCCTGAGGGAAACTTCGGAGGGAACCAGCTACTAGATGGTTCGATTGGTCTTTCGCCCCTACGCCAAGTCGGGCGGTCGATTTGCACGTCAGAGTCGCTTCGAGCCTCCACCAGAGTTTCCCCCGGCTTCGCTCTGCTCAGGCGTAGATCACCATCTATC
>NW_027624089.1:2500-20000 GCF_034508935.2 Berghia stephanieae | reverse complement strand
TTTAATGCAATGACAATGCTACTATTACTACTTTGAATAATTCTATTCATCCTCTCCCTCTTACTACCACAATTATTACAACCATTGTTACTACCACTACTACTACTACTACTACGTCTACTACTAATACTACTACTACTACTACTACTACCACTACTATTACTACTACTACCGCTACCATCACCACCCCTACTACCAGTACAACTACTACTACAATAACTCATACTACAACAACTATTATAGACACTAATATTACTACTACTACCATTACTACTACTACAACTACTACTTCTAAAACTATTGCTACTACTACTACTACTACTACTACTACTACTACTACTACTACTACTACTACTACTACTACTGCTACTACTACTACTACTACTACTGCTACTACTACTACTACAACTAAAACTACTATTACTTTTAGTGCAAGAACTACAAAAATAACAATTATAATATTACTACTACTACCATTACTACTACTACAACTACTACTTCTAAAACTATTGCTACTACTACTACTACTACTACTACTACTACTACTACTACTACTACTACTACTACTACTACTACTACTACTGCTGCTACTACTACTACTACTACTACTACTACTACTACTACTACTACTACTACTACTACTACTACTACTACTACTACTACTACTACTACAACTAAAACTACTATTACTTTTAGTGCAAGAACTACAAAAATAACAATTATTATGATGATTATTATTATGATTATTATTATTATTATGAGCCTTATTATTATTACATACACACACACACACACACACACACACACACACACATATATATATATATATATATATATATATATATAATATATATATATATATATATATATTCATTAAACTTGCTCAAATCGTTTTACAAAAGGGTCCCTAGCCAACTGTAACACTTAATATGTAGGACGAGACATGACACCTGTTAGGCGTTATTACAAGTTTGTCACGACATAGCAACGCTGTTAACTCATTTTACACTAGAGTGTGATGAGATATTGTGAATAAAGTGCTTTTTCCACGGACTCAACAATGCACCGCTCAAAGCGGGACTCTAATATAAGACCTTCCGATCCGAAGGCGAGCGTCATAGCTCTAGACCACATAGCCGTAGCACAAGCCAATGATTAAAAACGTATTTACAACGTTATTATGAACTCGCCCTTTCTTAATCAATACATCCTATAGTACAATCTAGGGAGTAATGAAATTCTAATAATGGCCTTGCTAGGCAACACAATATAGACAATCATAGATGTAATAGCTTAGGCTAGTCATTGATTGTGACAGAGGAATCCTTTAAACCCCATTAGATGTCCTAGTCTGTCACTTTAATGACTCCACAGTACCATCACCTTTATACTAAATCCGACACTATTGGTCCGTTAAGCACGAACCATTTTTATCAGGGGATGGGAGGTACTGTAAAGTATAGGTAAAATGGGACCCGCCGTCTCAAATTGGTATTATATCGGGATGAATCAGATACAGAAAAAAAAAAAGAATTTAGGATCGGAATGACAGGAAATACAAGGCATTGATTGTGTTTTGACAACGCAACGATTAAAATTACATTTTTTCTCATAACGAATAGAAATCAACGGCAAGTTTAATATTTGTGACTATGAATTCAGTTTTAACTCTCTCCTTACTAGCTATTTTCAGGATTTTCCTCAAAACATGACACCCAACTAACACAAAAATATATTTTTATCACTCAAATACAATAGCAGTAAAGTTCTTCCGATGCATAACATCTTTAGCAAAACATGCTCTACAACACACTGTTCATTTTCTTTAAATTTTATGATGTACAAAAGAAATTTGAATAAGAAAAATGTTGGTTGTATCGTAACGAATGTGACGATTTTCCTATAGTTCGTAAGGAAGGGGTTAAGGGCCTATTTCTGTACGACTTTATACCGCTTTGACACGGTGGATCGCAAATAAGATTTTTGGTTTTATCTTTTGGAGAAAAATAACGTTGGGCTTTCCGTGGCCTACGTTAACTCATGGCCTGACACTGACCAACAAAGTCAAAAGACAAGTCTTTGGCCAGAAGATAAAATAAATCGTGAGTTGTATTCACTTGTTTCCTTGACTGCGACTAAAGAAACTCAATATGTGGTCCACAAAGCTAAAAATGACTTCAAAATATGGGTGTTTAAGAGTCTCAGTGTCAGGCTATAAGACAACTATGGCTACAGACTACCCCACACACCGTTGTTCATCAATAGGAGCGATCTATATTCATATTTTCATCCAATCTAGTCATCGATCACATGTTTTGTTGCTGTACAACGATTGGACATTTCTCAATGAAGAAGAAAGAAGGAGAAGGAGAAGGAGAAGGAGAAGGAGAAGGAGAAGGAGAAGGAGAAGGAGAAGGAGAAGGAGAAGGAGAAGGAGAAGGAGAAGGAGAAGGAGAAGGAGAAGGAGAAGGGAGGAAGGAGAAGGAGAAGGAGAAAGGAGAAGGAGAAGGAGAAGGAGAAAGGAGAAGGAGAAGGAGAAGGAGAAGGAGAAGGAGAAGGAGAAGGAGAAGGAGAAGGAGAAGGGAAGGAGAAGGAGAAGGAGAAGGAGAAGGAGAAGGAGAAGGAGAAGGAGGAGAAGGAGAAGGAGAAAGAGAGAGAGAAGGAGAAGGAGAAGGAGAAGGAGAAGAGAAGGAGAAGGAGAAGGAGAGGAGAAGGAGAAGGAGAAGGAGAAGGAGAAGGGAGAAGAGAAGGAGAGGAGAAGGAGAAAGAGAAGAGAAGGAGAAGGAGAAGGAGAAGGAGAAGGAGAAGGAGAAGGAGAAGGAGAAGGAGAGAAGGAGAAGGAGAAGGAGAAGGAGAAGGAGAAGGAGAAGAGAAGAGAAGGAGAAGAGAAGAGAAGAAAGAAGAGAAGGAGAAGAAGAAGAAGAAGAAAGAAGGAAGAAGGAGAAGGAGAAGGAAGAAGAAGAAGAAGAAGAAGGAAGAAGAAGAAGAAGAAGAAGAAGAAGAAGAAGAAGAAAGAAGAAGAAGAAGAAGAAGAAGAAGAAGAGAAGAAGAAGAGAGAAGAAGAAGAAGAAGAAGAGAAGAAGAAGAAGAGAAGAAGAAGAAGAAGAAGAGAAGAAGAGGAAGAGAGGAAGAAGAAGAAGAAGAGAAGAAGAGAAGAAAGAAGAAGAGAAGAAGAAGAAGAGAAGAGAAGAAGAAGAAGAGAAGAAGAGAAGAAGAGAGAAGAGAAAGAGGAAGAAGAAGAAGGAAGAAGAGGAAGAAGAGAAGAGAGAAGAAGAGAAGAAGAGGAAGAAGAGGAAGAAGAGAAGAAGAGGAAGAAGAAGAAGAGAAGAAGAGGAAGAAGAGGAAGAAGAGGAAGAAGAGGAAGAAGGAGAGAAAGAAGAGGAAGAAGAGGAAGAAGAGGAAGAAGAGGAAGAGAGGAAGAAGAGGAAGAAGAGGAAGAAGAGGAAGAAGAGAAGAAGAGGAAGAAGAGAAGAGAGAGAGAGGAAGAAGAGGAAGAAGAGAGAAGAGGAGAGAGGAAGAAGAGGAAAGAAGAGGAAGAAGAGGAAGAAGAGGAAGAAGAGGAAGAAGAGGAAGAGAGGAAGAAGAGAGAAGGGAAGAAGAGGAAGAAGAGAGAAGAGAGAAGAGGAAGAAGAGGAAGAAGGAAAGAGAGGAGAAGAGGAAGAAGAGGAAGAAGAGGAAGAAGAAGAAGAGGAAGAAGAGGAAGAAGAGGAAGAAGAGGAAGAAGAGGAAGAAGAGGAAGAAGAGGAAGAAGAGGGAAGAGAGAAAAGGAAGAAGAGGAAGAAGAGAAAGAAGAGGAAGAGAGGAGAAGAGAGAAGAAGTAGAAGAGAGAGGAAAGAAGAGGAAGAAAGGAGAAGTAGAAGAGAGGAGAAGAGGAAGGAGAAGAAGAGAAGAAGAGGAGAAGAGGAAGAAGAGGAAGAAGGGAAGAGAAGTAGAAGTAAGAGAGAAGAGAAGTAGAAGTAGAGGAGTAGAGAGAAGTAGAAGAGAAGTAGAAGAGAAGTAGAAGTAGAAGTAGAAGTAGAAGTAGAGGAAGTAGAAGTAGAAGTAGAATAGAAGAGAAGTAGAAGTAGAAGTAGAGAAGTAGAAGTAGAAGTAGAAGTAGAAGTAGAAGTAGAAGTAGAAGTAAAGAGAAGTAGAAGTAAGAAGTAGAAGTAGAAGTAGAAGTAAAGAAGTAGAAGTAGAAGTAGAAGTAGAAGTAGAAGTAGAAGTAGAAGTAGAAGTAGAAGTAGAAGATAGAGAGAAGAAGTAGAGTAGAAGTAGAAGTAGAAGTAGAAGTAGAAGTAGAAGTAGAAGTAGAAGTAGAAGTAGAAGTAGAGTAGAAGTAGAGTAGAGAAGTAGAAAGTAGAAGTAGAAGTAGAAGTAGAAGTAGAAGTAGAAGTAGAAGTAGAAGTAAGAGAAGTAGAAGTAGAAGTAGAAGTAGAAGTAGAAGTAGAAGTAGAAGTAGAAGTAGAAGTAGAAGTAGAAGTAGAAGTAGAAGTAGAAGTAAGTAGAAGTAGAAGTGAAGTAAGTAGAAGTAGAAGTAGAAGTAGAAGTAGAAGTAGAAGTAGAAGTAGAAGTAGAAGTAAAGTAGAAGTAGAAGTAGAAGTAGAAGTAGAAGTAGAAGTAAAGAGAAGTAAGTAAGTAGAAGTAGAGTAGAAGTAGAAGTAGATAGAGTAGAAGTAAAGATAAGAAAGTAGAAGTAGAGTAGAGAGAAGAGAGATAGAAGTAAGAGAAGAAATGAAGAAGAAGAAGAGAAGAAGAAGAAGAAGAAGAAGAGAAGAGAGAAGAAGAAGAAGAAGAAGAAGAAGAGAAGAAGAAGAAGAAGAGAAGAAGAAGAAGAAGAAAGGAAAGAAGAAGAAAGAAGAAGAAGAAGAAGAAGAGAAGAAGAAGAAGAAGAAGAAGATAGAAGAAAAGAAGAAGAAGAAGAAGAAGAAGAAGAAGAAGAAAGAAGAAGAGAAGAAGAAGAAGAAGAAAGAAGAGAAGAAGAAGAAAGAAGAAGAAGAAGAAGAAGAAGAAGAAGAAGAAAGAAGAAGAAGAAGAAGAAGAAGAAGAAGAAGAAGAAGAAGAAGAAGAAGAGAAGAAGAAGAAGAAGAGAAGAAGAAGAAGAAGAAGAAAGAAGAAGAAAGAAGAAGAAGGAAGAAGAAGAAGAAGAAGAAGAAGAAGAAGAAGAAGAAGAAGAAGAAGAAGAAGAAGAAGAAGAAGAGAAGAAGAAGAAGAGGAAGAAGAAGAAGAAGAAGAAGAAGAAGAAGAAGAAGAAGAAGAAGAAGAAGAAGAAGAAGAAGAAGAAGAAGAAGAAGAAGAAGAAGAAGAAGCAGCAGAAAAATCTCCGTGCAGCTAGTCTGACACCATTCACAGGTCCCACACTGACGCCGTTACAGCATATCCGCCAAAAGATGGTCACAAACCAAGCTTTGTTATATAATCCTAACAAAGACATTATTTTTCCGTAAATGAAGAAAACATTCTAATTAGTTCTCGGTAGTTCTCGGGTGAAATCAAATTGATAGTACCCTTCCAGACTAAGGATATTAATTAAGCCACATACAAAAGCCACAATGATATAAGCTGGCAGAAGATATAGCAAGCCCAATGGTCCTTCGGGATGATAATTAAACCCACCACATAATGTGCCTTGAGTACAGCGCTTTATATGAAAGCTTCAAATTTTCTTTTCAATTTTAAAATGGAAAAAACTACTCCAAAACGCTATACTCTATGATTTTCTTGGGTGGAGGGGGGTGCGCCTTTGGGACTTGGGATCTATGGCTGCCAGATGGCCACGAACGGGGCCAAATTGAACAAAATTGGCCACATGGAAAATTGTGTTTCTATTATTATTATTATTATTATTATTATTATTATTATTATTATTATTATTATTATTATTATTATTATTATTATTATTATTATTATTATTATTATTATTATTATTATTATTATTAATCATCAGCGATATCTTTAAATGAAGGCTGTTGGCAGCCGTCTATTAGACCACCTTTTTTCTCCTTTGTACAATGTGCAGCAAGCAATTGACCCGCTTAACTAAAGTGGGTTGTTCAACCGAGTTGTGGCAAGTGTTAGTAAACATTATTTTACCGGCCAATTAATGTAAGATTTTGTAAATAGGGCCGTCTTTAAGAACATTAATAGTTTTAGGTACTTCCTTGAGTACTCCATAATGTGCCCATTGTATTTGATTGTTACATTTATGATTACTAAATTATTGGATCTAAATTATAACGAAATGAAATCTATTTATGTTGTTGTTATTGTGGAAGATTTTCATAACAAATATCGATTGAAAAAAACGAAGTAAAGAAAAATGAAGAAAAAAAAATCCGATTATTCCTTCTTTTGAAGTAAGGATAATAAACGTTTGTGAACAATATCGATAATAGTTCGGGCCATTATTCTCCAAAGCTTTTATCATTATAACCCAATTTTTCTTCCAATTTTTTCAGATATATTTTAACAGAAACATACAAATTTGTGACGGATATTATTTTTAATGCAATGACAATGCTACTATTACTACTTTGAATAATTCTATTCATCCTCTCCCTCTTACTACCACAATTATTACAACCATTGTTACTACTACTACTACTACTACTACTACGTCTACTACTACTACTACTACTACTACTACTACTACCACTACTATTACTACTACTACCGCTACCATCACCACCACTACTACCAGTACAACTACTACTACAATAACTCATACTACAACAACTATTATAGACACTAATATTACTACTACTACCATTACTACTACTACAACTACTACTTCTAAAACTATTGCTACTACTACTACTACTACTACTACTACTACTGCTACTACTACTACTACTACTACTACTACTACTACTGCTACTACTACTACTGCTACTACTACTACTACAACTAAAACTACTATTACTTTTAGTGCAAGAACTACAAAAATAACAATTATAATATTACTACTACTACCATTACTACTACTACAACTACTACTTCTAAAACTATTGCTACTACTACTACTACTACTACTACTACTACTACTACTACTACTACTACTACTACTACTGCTGCTACTACTACTACTACTACTACTACTACTACTACTACTACTACTACTACTACTACTACTACTACTACTACTACAACTAAAACTACTATTACTTTTAGTGCAAGAACTACAAAAATAACAATTATAATATTACTACTACTACCATTACTACTACTACAACTACTACTTCTAAAACTATTGCTACTACTACTACTACTACTACTACTACTACTACTACTACTACTACTACTACTACTACTACTACTACTACTGCTGCTACTACTACTACTACTACTACTACTACTACTACTAACTACTACTACTACTACTACTACTACTACTACTACTACTACTACTACTACTACAACTAAAACTACTATTACTTTTAGTGCAAGAACTACAAAAATAACAATTATTATGATGATTATTATTATGATTATTATTATTATTATGAGCCTTATTATTATTACATACACACACACACACACACACACACACACACACATATATATATATATATATATATATATATATATATATATATATATATATATATATTCATTAAACTTGCTCAAATCGTTTTACAAAAGGGTCCCTAGCCAACTGTAACACTTAATATGTAGGACGAGACATGACACCTGTTAGGCGTTATTACAAGTTTGTCACGACATAGCAACGCTGTTAACTCATTTTACACTAGAGTGTGATGAGATATTGTGAATAAAGTGCTTTTTCCACGGACTCAACAATGCACCGCTCAAAGCGGGACTCTAATATAAGACCTTCCGATCCGAAGGCGAGCGTCATAGCTCTAGACCACATAGCCGTAGCACAAGCCAATGATTAAAAACGTATTTACAACGTTATTATGAACTCGCCCTTTCTTAATCAATACATCCTATAGTACAATCTAGGGAGTAATGAAATTCTAATAATGGCCTTGCTAGGCAACACAATATAGACAATCATAGATGTAATAGCTTAGGCTAGTCATTGATTGTGACAGAGGAATCCTTTAAACCCCATTAGATGTCCTAGTCTGTCACTTTAATGACTCCACAGTACCATCACCTTTATACTAAATCCGACACTATTGGTCCGTTAAGCACGAACCATTTTTATCAGGGGATGGGAGGTACTGTAAAGTATAGGTAAAATGGGACCCGCCGTCTCAAATTGGTATTATATCGGGATGAATCAGATACAGAAAAAAAAAAAGAATTTAGGATCGGAATGACAGGAAATACAAGGCATTGATTGTGTTTTGACAACGCAACGATTAAAATTACATTTTTTCTCATAACGAATAGAAATCAACGGCAAGTTTAATATTTGTGACTATGAATTCAGTTTTAACTCTCTCCTTACTAGCTATTTTCAGGATTTTCCTCAAAACATGACACCCAACTAACACAAAAATATATTTTTATCACTCAAATACAATAGCAGTAAAGTTCTTCCGATGCATAACATCTTTAGCAAAACATGCTCTACAACACACTGTTCATTTTCTTTAAATTTTATGATGTACAAAAGAAATTTGAATAAGAAAAATGTTGGTTGTATCGTAACGAATGTGACGATTTTCCTATAGTTCGTAAGGAAGGGGTTAAGGGCCTATTTCTGTACGACTTTATACCGCTTTGACACGGTGGATCGCAAATAAGATTTTTGGTTTTATCTTTTGGAGAAAAATAACGTTGGGCTTTCCGTGGCCTACGTTAACTCATGGCCTGACACTGACCAACAAAGTCAAAAGACAAGTCTTTGGCCAGAAGATAAAATAAATCGTGAGTTGTATTCACTTGTTTCCTTGACTGCGACTAAAGAAACTCAATAGTGGTCCACAAAGCTAAAAATGACTTCAAAATATGGGTGTTTAAGAGTCTCAGTGTCAGGCTATAAGACAACTATGGCTACAGACTACCCCAACACACCGTTGTTCATCAATAGGAGCGATCTATATTCATATTTTCATCCAATCTAGTCATCGATCACATGTTTTGTTGCTGTACAACGATTGGACATTTCTCAATGTAATTAAATACGCTAGTTTTCTTATGAAAGTTGTAAACATACCCATGAGTCATGCTCAGCAAAATGACCAATTGTAACGTTGAATATTTCTCAAACTGTGAAGACTTTTCACTATGTGGGTCATTTTGAGCACACTTTCCAATATGACCAATGACCTCGAGCACATGGACATTTAATATAGATCATGCCCATTGAGCTGCAGCATTTAAAAAAATGAGTAACTCCTTAGTTGTTTTTGTTGTTGAAAAAATACAAAACCTCTTAGTATTTTGTAAATTTCTATTGACCCGTAACATACGAAAACTGGTATAAAGATAGAGTTGTGTTACAGAGACCAAGATATTAAACAAAATATTATGGAGTCACTCAATTTTGCGTCATCCAGCACACTAAGTGATGGGTATATGTGTAAGTCATTTTAAAAAAAGTTACCTTTACCTCTGTTTAAAACCACTTTTTATCGAATACTTCCGACTGTTACAAAATGTTTACATACAAGGAAATTCGTTTCATGATATCGTTTTTTTAAAAAACAATAAGGGCTTAAAACAAAGCTAATAATACTGAGAAAATAACTTGTAGTTCATTGATATCTGTGACCTTCGGCATCATACTTGTAATATGTCGGAATGAATTGGATCTCAGAGTTGATATATATGGGACTTGGGGCTTATGATCGGAATAATGGGATTATATCCCTACTCTAGATTGGCTTTGTGGTCTATGTGTATGGCACTAGACTTCCGTCCGTGAGGCCCCTGGTTGAATCCCACTTTGTGACTTGGGATAGGCTTTTCACTCACATTGCCTCATCGAACTCTTGTAAGATAAGTACGTTGCGGCAACAGAGTTAACTTTGATAGAAAAATAAATGTAATCGTACCCCACAGTGGCTATGCATTGTAATCTATGTTAAGTGTCATTGCTGGCAAGGGACCCAAGATCTTTGAGCACATTTACTGGATATTATGCTGTAAAAAAATCTCAAGTTGTTTATTCAATAAAAAAAAAAAGTTGAACAATTAATAAAGATATTTTTTTTAGCGTAAATGTTACGATGAAGATATAACGTTTAGAGACGGATGGACATATCGAATTAAACGCGTCCCTCAAATATCGATCCGATTTGAAAGACGATTTTCTAGCCAGATTTTTAAAAACGAGTTTTTCCAGAAGACACGTTGTCTAGCCAAATTTTTTAACATGAGTTCTTTCAGAGTAACGGCAGTTAATTGGTTAATAATACGTGTAGTTAGAAGAAAAGGATCTTTCCAATGGTTGCGCCGTGTTTTATTTACATCATAGAATGCGACATTACAATGGTGAGGGAGTGGTAAACAAATGCAAAAAGGTTAATCAATAAGAACGCATACAAGTCTGAGACTAGATCTTAAATACAAGAGAAGTAGATGGGAGGGGTAGGGGGGGGGGGGGGGAGAAGGGCGGTAACGGATGATGACGAAAGTAGTCTGGATAAAAACACATTTTAAAATTCTGAAATGAAAAAGAAATAGACACAAGGTCATTATGGAACAAGACATATATACGTGCGGCAATGTGGTCTAGGGTATAACACTCGCCTTCGGGTCGGATGCCCTGGGTTCGAGTTCCGCTGTGAGCAATTAATAGTTGAGTCCTGGAAAGGCTTTTACTCACATTCTCTCACCGTATTCAGGTTAAAATAAATGAGTACCAGGCCGTTTATAGCCTTGTATCTGTTGAAAAAAAACAAACAGTATAGATAGTATGCAGATGACGTCACTCAGGCCTTTGTTATTGTTTTTGCCATCCGCGTTTGTGAGTTGTTCTCACTAAACTGTATTAACCAGACTATAAAAGTTCATGGTTACACAGAGTTTTGTGTGTTGGTCCGTTATACTTCCGGATGGCAATGTTGTGAACTCCTTGACCAAGCGCATTCTATCTATATATATATATATATTTATATATTATACATACCTATATATATATATATATTATATATATATATATATATATATATATATTTATATATACTAGTAAAAAACCCGCAATTTCGCGGGGAAAGAACTATTTTCATTCAATATTGCCAGAATCATTGTCTTGATTAGCTTGATTACGATTAGATGCACATTTTAATCGATGTGCTTGTCGTCGGTGCCATGCTTTATTCGGCATGATTTTAGTTTATCAGTCAGTAGATATCAATATCAATAAGTCGCAAGTCTTTACCACGCTTTACTTGGGAGTGCTTTGCACTACCTTCAATACTTCACAAATTAAAATGGCGGCCGAGAATCAAAACAATGGTCAAATTAGGAAATTTTAAACTGTCACAAATCTATCATGGTTTTTTCTAGAGTTTTTAAAACGCTTTTATATGATGACAAATTGAATAAATAAACGCCTGACAAAAGATCAAGGGTGAAAAAACAAATTGAATGAATACTGGGGATGTAGAAGCTTTCGGAATGTCTCCCCTTTACTTAACTTATGTGAGGTCAAATGAAAATCTAAAGCGGACGCGAAAAACTATCATTTCCCCGAATCGGTCTACTTTTGGTTTGTTCGGGCTAGAAGCTAGACCGATACAATTGACAGTTTGCCGACAACGTTTAACTAAATATTTCCCAGGGCAATAATTATCACATCGATGGCATAAAAACGACAGTAATATCAGCAGTAATATTCGTTGATGTTGTTAATCGGTGAAACTTGTTTAAAATTTCTGTAAATCCAAATACCGTCATGTGATCAATTGAATTATATCACTATGAATGCCACGATTTGCTGAAAAATGCCAATCTGACAGTTCCTAGCAAACACATCCCCCCTCCCCCCCCCCCCCCCTTTGCTCAGGAATTTCTCTACACCCCCCCCCCTTTTTTTTTCTTCCACGCAACCACATTCCTAAACACACACACACACATATGTATACACCACACACACACACACACACACGCACGCACACATAAACATACACGCAATGAGAACACACTACTACATAACACTGATCACCACTAAATCAACACAACGGAAGTAAGGACTCTACTGGACAGATAGAGTTGAGGGTGTGGTCATGAGGTGTTAGTCTCTTCGGTAATTTTTTAATGATATCTGTTTGATTTAACGAACTTTCAAACTGACTTTAAATTATAAAAGGAAATCAAATTATCTGTTTATCTATCTGTAAATAATACATTTCTATTTTCAAATCTTTCAGTAGAGTTGTGCGCTGTATAAATTTTTTTATTGACTCAAATAAGCACAATATTCTCCACAAGGCTATATTTTCTTAAGAAAGGATATATATATATATATATATATATATATATATATATATATATATATATATATATATATATATATATATATATATATATATTATATATATATATAAAATAAAATGACAAATGGATTCTGCCGACTGATGAAGTGGGAACACAGAAACGAAATCGTCTTGGCAAGAATAATGTGAGTGAAAATTTACATTTATATATATATATATATATATATATATATATATATATATATATATATATATATATATATATATATATATATATATATATATGAGCCAAGGTCAAAAGGTGCCATTTTTTTTTCTCAAAATAAAAGTGAAATAATAGTCCATTCATGTTTCTATATGCGTAGCAAAAACCCTGTACTTCATGAATCAAAGGCCCTTTAGATAACTTTACGGTCTAACGCAGCATAATATCGTCAACAATACCTATAGGTTGCTGGTGTCACCTGTGACCGGTGACACCAAAATGAGACAAAAAAACTCTATAACCAAATGATTTTTGTTGGTATCAAACTTTATTTAGTAAGTTATAGACAAAAAGACACAATCAACAACAATCATAGTACAATAATATTACCAACTATTGAGAAAATGCTGCTTTTTGGTGTCATCGGTCACAAGCAACATAGAATGCAAATATATTATTTCATAAAAATGTTTGTACATTAACAAAAACAACAATATTGCATATGTTTATTACCAGCAATGTTCAGAAACTTTTGGAATAAAATGTTGGGAAATAATGTGATAAAAGCATATCTTATTTAGCGGCATTGTGTCACTTGTGACATTAGACCGATGACACCATTACCAATGTCACAAGCAATACCAAATTGCAATTTCGACAATATATCATTAATTTCAGTCAAACCAGTGTAATAACCACAGTTATATATGGAATTTAATAATATTTCAGAAACCAAAGACTTCAAAAATAGAAATATACATGAAATTAGAGCATCTGAATGTTACTTGTGACATAAGACCGGTGACACCATTACTTGTGTCACAAGCAACACCAAATCACACTTTCGTCCATAATATATCATTATTTTCAGTCAAAAAAGCACAATAACCTACTCTAAAATTCAATTCAATAATATTTTAAGAAACTAAATACTTTCAAATTGGAAATATACTTAGAAATTAGTAATACCATTGTTGCTATTACTTTGGTCAATATCAGCACTAGAGCGCAATTTTGCCAATAAATCAAGAATAGCAACTGAACACATGTAATATAGCCTGTTAAAATGTAATTCAATGACATTTCAAGCTTTGAAGAACATGAAAACAGAAATACATTAGAAACTTCAAACTTAAGTGTCACCTGTGACATTTTAACCAATGACACCAATGGTCACAAAAAGTACAAGAAGTCACACAAACACTAGATAAATATCAGCCATGGTAATGAATTCATGTAACCATACGGTAGCCATCAACCTACTGCTCAAATCTGCAAGTTTATAGTAATTTAGTGTGTTAATAGTAAATCAAATCAAATTTCTTGACAACCCTTCTTTTATCTGGATCCTTCAAAAGCTTGAGTTTTGTCTTTTTCTTGATTGATACAACCCTGAAACATAAAAAAAAATTACAAGGAAATAATTAATTGTGTCAAAATCACAGTCTTATGTGAGATGTCATAATATCATATTTGTAAATAGAATAACAGCTGAAAATATATTTTTTTGGTGGCACTTTGTGATATCCAATATCAAGTGTTGCTTGTGACAATGTAAAATAGCGATGACACCAAAGTTCAACTCACCTTTTCTGCCTGGAGCCACGCTGGAAAGGCAAATGAAAGTGCAGCACTTCAAAGACTGGTAAGAAGGTTGGATCAAAATTGCGAATCGCCATTTAACGAAACAAACTTCCACGTGTTCACGAATGCCGTGTTGCTTGTGACAAATGACACCAAAACCAATAAGCCTCAATATCGGCAAAACGGTATACATTTACTCCAATATTTGAGTTCAGATAGTAAATATATGCTTTTTTCTCATAATAAAAATTTTTATAAACATTAAACATGAGCTTTAAAGTTTCGTGTCGAGTCTTAGTATTGTGCTGTGTTTGATGACACCAAAGGTCACAAGCAACACCAACTTTTAAAGAACTCTATATGAAACTTAATCAGATATGTAATATACTGCAATTGCGTTTAAAAGTAAATTTTGACTTTATACTATTAGTCAAATTTCAATCACGTGTGCTAAAACATCACATTTAATTTCTACATGATTTCTAAAAAGGTGATGCGTTGACCTCGTTTTAAGCACATGCCAAACAGCATTCAAATTTCACTTTCAAGTTGTATATTTCATATTCTGTTGAACATAGTATGTTGAGCTATCTCATTTTATCTCTTCTTCATATTATCAGTTGATTACAAGCGTTAACCCAATGAAAACAGCCCATAATTAAGTAAAAATCAAATTTTCTTAACACTGGTATCAGGCGGGCACCTTTTGACCTTGGCTCATATATATATATATATATATATATATATATATATATATATATATATATATATATATATATATATATATATATATCGTCTAACAGTCATCACGTCTCATTCTTCCTGTTAAGCGTTGCTGTTGGCTAGTGAAGCGCTTTGAGTACGTTTAGTGGATATTGCACTATATAAAGGGCAAGATATATGTGACTCTTTATCTCAAAACGTTTTTATGTCAGGATGAACTCTATCTCGAAAAGTGTCTTTAGAATTAAAATGGTAGGAACTACAGTTTTTTAAAAAGTTTTTTTTGCAATGGAAGAAATTGTATTTATTCTCGAAAACAGACTACATGGAATAGAAAAAATCGTAGTTTTCAGGAGGTGTTAAACATAGCTGACATATATTATATCCATTGTTAAAATCACAATTTTGTCCTTTATACTTTAAATTAATGTTCTAAACTAAACTCCTTTATATACTAGCTCAACAACAAAACGTCGTTTTCAAGAGGTTTATTGAATTGAAGATCTTTATATAATTTTCTATATCTTCGAGTTCCTGATCTTTTACTTTGATCTGCTCCCTTTGACGCGTATCTATCATCAAGACCTTTGACTTTGCAGGGTGAATTCTTAGACCAATTGATTCCGAAAGGCTGTTTATAATTGTGGTTTTTTCTTGAATCTGGTCCTGGGTGTGGGACAAAAGAGCCAGATCATCTGCATGCGTAAGCTACTCAGAATAAAATGGATGGATAGAATAAAACATGAAGAAGTATGGAAAAGAACACAGCAGAAACCAGTGGGAGAGGAAATAGGAAGAAGACGTTGGAGGTGGATAGAACACACGCTTAGAAAGAATGACTCCACTATAACAAAGAAAGTATTGGACTGGAACCCTCAGGGCAGAAGATCAAGGGGAAGGCCACGAGGAACATGGAGAAGAATTAAAGAAGCTCATAAACAGAGAAGTGGTAAGACCTGGAGAATGAGATAAAAAAGTTAGCTCAGGATAGAGAAGGATGGAAACTGTTTGTCTGTGGCCTATACCCTGACCCAGGGTGAAAAAGGCAATGATGATGATATAATTGTCAGTTTGAGAGACGAACATTGGTAGTTCTACGGAAATGTCCGTAGTGGTGGGAAGGTCTGCTCTAAGATGACAAATCAAAATAAAAAACCAAATGGCTCGTTTAGACGGACAGACTTTTCGTACACGGTCCGACGAACATAGGTTAGACGCGGTGGATGTGGGTCAACGTGAATCGACACATTGTCGACAAGAGAAGTTCCGTTTAGACGTACAGATAAATGATCCGCGTCGGATCTGGGCCATCGTACTTCCGTTGTCAATATTTGGAAACGTTGTGTGTGTGTGTGTGTGTGTGTGTGTGTGTGTATGTGTGAGAGAGTGTGTGAGGAAGAGAGTGTGTGTGTGAGTGTGTGTGTACACAACTAGGAAAATATCAGACGGCTCCTGATGTCAGACGAGGTTAAAATTCCTCGTTTTCATGGGTTTTGATCCATTATCTACAATTTTTGGAAATCCGTTGGACCGTGTACGAAAAGTCTGCCTAATTGTGCCATAAGTTTCTTGTTATTTTAGTCAATAAATTCAATTTTTAGGTCACCCCGCCATGTATTCAGAAAATAATACGTTTATATATATATATATATATATATATATATATATATATATATATATATATATATATATATATATATATATATATATATATATATAACTTTTCAAACGAAAATAATGTCCCTGCTTTGTTCACCACTTACCAACAGTCTTGATTCGTCAAAGAAGATCTGAAAAAAAAAACCTGGACGTCATCCATATGTAACGCCACATTCGATTTGACATTGGACATAATAAAGTATATCTAATCCTTTCAAAAAGAATTACACGACACTTAGTACAGAACATTTTGGGATCAATTATCTTCTCCAAGAACAAGAGAGAGAGAGAGAGAGAGAGAAGAGAGAGAGAGAGAGAGAGAGAGAGAGAGAGAGAGAATAATGTGTGAGAGAGAGTGTCAGAGAGACAGAGAGTGAGAGTGAGAAGGAAAGGGAGCAAGAGCGAAAGAAAGAGCGGTAGGAATAGAAAGGAAGAAAGCCAGAGAGAGATAGAGATAGATAGATAGATAGATAGATAGATAGAGAGAGATAGAGATAGATAGATAGAGAGAGAGGGAGGGAGAGAGAGAGAGAGAGAGAGAGAGAGTCAACGTGGATCGGATGACTGAAAAACATTGAATATGGAAAGTCAATATTTTCATCACATTCTGACATGCTCATTGCATGCAGCTTATTTCTTTGTTGTGTTGGTCTGGAGGAATCTGATTTGGTAGTAATAAGGTTGAGCTCAACGCAATTTGTGTGGCTTGTCATCATAATCATCATCATCACCACCACCATCACCACTATCACCACCATCACAACCAATATCGCTATCATTATTATTATCATCATCACCATCATCATCATCATCATCATCATCATCATCATCATCATCATCATCATCATCATCATCATCATCATCATCATCATCAGCTTTGTCATCACCACCACCACCATCACCACTATCACGACTATCACAACCAATATCACTATCATTATTATCATCATCATCATCCTCATCATCATCATCATCATCATCATCATCATCATCA
>NW_027624088.1:0-8770 GCF_034508935.2 Berghia stephanieae | reverse complement strand
TTTTCTTCATTCTATTATCAGTATCATTCATTTTTCAATTTTCTTCTTTTTTGTCTAAGTTTTTATTCTTTCATTCATTCATTTCATTCATTATTCATTTCATTATTCATTCATTCTTTCATTACTTCATTTCATTCATTCTATAATTCATTCATTCATTTCATCTCCAATTGTTTATACATCCTTTTGTGTGAGAATTTCCCCTGGTCAGAGATTTATTTTTGATGTATCTGAAATTTTGATTAATTCATTTCATTCATTCATTCATTCATTCATTCATTTTCATTCATTTTCATTCATTCATTTTCATTCATCCACATCCATTCATTCTTCATTCATTCATTCTCTCAATTGTTATACTTCTTTTGTATGAGAATTTCCCCTAGTCAGAGATTTTAATTTTTGATGTATCTGAAGGTTTTCATTCATTCATTCATTAATTCATGAATGCATCCACATCCATTTATCCATTCATTCATTTCATTTATTTATTCATTCATTCATTCTCATTTACCATTTCAGTTTTCATTATTCTGAAGTTTGCATTCATTCATTCATTCATTATTTCAATTATTATTCTTATATGTGAACATTTCCCGCAAAATACAACCAGAACCCTTTTTTTAAAAAACTTCTCCAGCACGCATATAATAATGATATCCTGACCACAATTATAATCTTAACGTCATATCGTTGAATGAAATAACCAAACGTTATTTTTAAAAGAATACATTTTGATAAGATCTAATATAGGTGTGAGGTCATTGATGGTGTCCCTGTAAGAGTCTTGAATCTTGCGTTTAAAGTTTTGGGCTCAAACTTAAGACATCGGGTAACTTGATATGAATGCATAAATTCATGCTCTAAGGCGCTTTACAATAAAACACGTATTCTCAAAGGAAAAATAAAAAATAAAAAGTACAGCACTGAAATCTCAATATGAAAAACGTTAAACTAAATGAAGTAATCTTAAAGAAACGAATTGTTGTTTAAATAAGAAAGGTCAAATATGTTTTTTTTAAATAGTTCAAGTAACCTGTCAAAACCTTTTTGTAGAGTAGGATATATAATCCACTTGTCCTTAAAAACGGACCATCTTAGATTTTATTGCTTCATGAATGATTTCTAATGTCATCCTTCAGGCTCCATCGGAATCGCCAGTTCAGTTTGCAGCCCGTACCCAAGCCCAAATATTAGACAGCGGGGGGAGATCAAATATCCATGGCTAGCTTGTCCAAAATTTTGAAACGAGGGCTTCATCATCATCCTCATCCTCATCGACACCTACCAGTCAACTCATTCGGTCAGCCAATGGTTGCTGACCAAGCCGTCCTGGCGCTGCAGCTGCGGCCAAAGCTGCTGTAGGCCGCAGGAAGTCTCAGCGAATCGGACATGAAAGAATCTCGATTTTGGTCATCATGCGATTTCATCAGCAAGTTTGTAATGGGAACAGAAGCTGCAGACACAATTTACAGCAGCCAACATGACATCTGCAATCAAAAAGGAGGTGAGAGTCACCCCAGCCCGGGATGTACAAACCTCTCATGGGGGGACAGTTCAGAGGACCTGTTGGGACGTCATCATCCTTCCCCAAACATCAGATCTTCGAAACTCATCATCAGAAATCATTCTTTATCAATTACCCATCATAGTCCAACATCATCTCCCCAATTCATCATTATCACAAAACATCCATCATCATTACCTAAATTCACCCCATTATAAATAACAGTCAGAGTAGGACCTCCAAAAATTTTTGACGTCATCATCATCTTCAATATCAATTTCATCGCAAACCACTTTGGCTGCAGTCCTGTCATCCCCCACATCTCTACCCTCTCCCCTATGCAGAAAATTGCTGTCCTCTGCCAGCACCCCCCCAATCTCTGGAACGCCAGTCAAATCACTCACTTCTTCGCCCCGGAGACCCCCACCTCTTCCCCCAAATGCCCAAAATCAACAGGGCAAGTCTTTATCAAATTGGACGACGGGCGGGATTGAACCCGTCCCATCGTCTTTTAAATTTACCCATCGTCATTTACTCACAGCGTCCTCTCCTCTCCAAACCCACTTCCACAAACAAGTCAGCAGGGACAGCCCCAACCTGCCACACCCGGCTACGTTTTCCATTCTCCAATAGCCCCGGGACGACCTGCGTGGACTCAAAAACCTTAACCATCAGCCCATCTGTGATAGTCCAAGCTTCGGGGAGGAGTCGCGGGACTCCGCCTCCTCAACAAGTTTGGATCTTCGTAAGAAAGTCTCCCGCCTCGGCCGTGGAGCTGTTTATCCGTAGTCAATTCAAGAAGAGACCGTATATCCCAAACTTGGAAGGTGCTGATAAAAATGATCTCAATGCGTACGTCACCCCCGCCAGAATCATCATCCCCAATACTACATATCACTCCATCGTCATCTTCATCGACATTTTCTTTTCCCCGTCACTCGCTGTCCCTGCTGCCAATATCACTAGACGAGGATCAAATGGTGAGCCAAAGCCCAAAACAGCCTGGGAAGTAATAGCACTGGCAGGAAGTGATAAATTATCAGTATAAATAGTAATAATAGTACAGTTTTAGAGCTGTTTCTTCCCAGCAACCCAGCATCGTCTTCATTAGGGAAAAATTGAAAAATAGAAATTTTACCCTCACAATACAAACCATTTCCTTCTCTTATTCTTATCAGCTCTTCATCAGCCAACCAAAAGAAACCAAGTAATTTTCTTCCCTTGCTGATAAAATTTCTTGAATTCTAAGCAGTCCATTAACAGTTCAAAAACAAAACCACAATACTCTGGTTCCCGTTAAGGTTATCCACGGCCACAGTTATCCGGTTTCAGTTCATCAAGTTGCCTCGGGTCGATGGTATTGTCTTTGTCCCCTCTTCAAAAAAAAATTGTTCTACCAGACTCAACGCAGTAAAAAACCCAACAACAATAACAATAATAACCCCTCTAATCTGCCTTCTCGTGAGACTGGGGGGGCGGAATGAGTCGTCCCCATTGGAAAAGGGAAGGAAAAAAATAACGTTACCTTACATGGTATCGCGACCTGCACGATTCTTTATCACAAACTTTTGCTTTCCCTCAAGTTCCAAACTGGCCAGAAATGAGGGTTTGTGAAACTTCGAGAGTTCCAGAACAATTTGATGGAAAAAGTACATTTTTTAAATTAAATCCCTCAGGGGACTTAAAGGCAATGTACAGGTGAGCTGTTTTACGTTATCTTTCTCTTTTATTTATCCCAACGCTATCTAGTATTTGGAAAATATTTCTCTGCCGTCTGTCTGGGATTTTAAGAGATGTGATAATGTTTTTATTATTTTTGTTTTTGGACCGAGGAAGGGTTTGAGCCAGAAAACAATTCCAGGGTTGAGGGTTTTGTTCTGTTTTTGAAGCTGTTATTTTTCATTTTTTGTTTATTACTTTTTACAGTTCCACAGCTTCCAGCAGTTTTAGTGTCATTTTTGATTTTGTGCCACCCTGCTGTTTAGGTTAGTTATAAAAAAAATGAAATGGTTTAAAGGAGGGGGAAAGCGGGACGAGGGGATCATGTTGGGGAGGAAATTATTAATGCAACTCCTCAAGGAGTCAAAGTGACGGGGAATTCCGAGGTCTGAGGTTCATCCCCAGTTTAAGGTGGGCTGACTTTTTAGGATGATATTTTTATTTTTATTTCTAGTTTTTCATACACACTTTTCGATTTTTATAAGGTAGTCAAGAAGTGGGAAACGAAAGTTTTGGTGAAAAACATAGACAGAGATGTATGCACATACAAAAATTTGTTAATTTATTTAGTCATTGCAAAAACAGCAGTTTAAAAGACTTAGTAATTTTTTATAAATATAAATAATGATTTAGTTTTTTATGATAAAATATTTTTAAATAAAAGGTTTTTAAAAATAAATAAATTATGAAAAATTTATGTAGCGCAAATTTCCACTATGGTTGGGTGCTTTACAATGTTTCTTGAATTGATGAATGGATTTTATTATTCAATGTCCCCACGCACCCTTTTGTTTCAGAATCCATCCAGTCTTGGGAGAAGAATGCGGGAGCATTTCCAAATGCGTCTGAACGTGACTATCGAGCCGTTTTGGTGTTGTTTTGGGAAGACCATCCCTGGCTTTGCTGACCTGGATCAGGAGGACCAGATGTGCCTCATCAAGGGGGGATGTTTTGAAAGTAAGGGAGGGGGTTCTTGACGGCTGGCATTTGGATAAAACTGCCTTGTGCTAATGATAAAAACGCAATTTTTTTTTCAACATATATCGTCTCAAAATGGGTGAACTGATACTTTAAATTGAATTTTTTTTTGCTTTTTATAACAGTGGAATTAAAAAAAACAAGAAGCTTTTCTAGCACATCGTAAAACCAGCCAAGTCAGCAGGAGTTAATATATTGATCAAAAAAAAGATTTTAAATTAAAAATAAATTAATTTTAAAAAATAAAAAGTTTTTTATTTTATCGGTCGTCATATTATTTAAAAAAAATGGATTTTGAAATAATTGAATGTTTCCCAATTTTTTTATTTTGTTTTTTTTTTAAAACTGAATGGTTTTTATTTTATTATTTTTCATTTTTGGCATTTTAAAATCTGATCAAACATGTTAGATTGACACAATTATTCTGATCAACATGTGGTAGATTTGACATATAATTACCTGGGTTCAACTTGGTAGATTGAACACAATATCTTGATTTAAACGTGGTAGGATTGAACAAAAAAATTTTTTGATCAACGTTGGTTAGATTGACATAATACCTGATCAACGTGGTAGATTGGACACAAAAAATCTGATCAACGTGGTAGATTTGGACACAATTTGATTCAACATGGTAGATTGAACACAATATCTGATCAACGTGGTGATTTAAAATAATAGCTGATCAAGTTGGTAGATTGACACACAATACCTGATCAACGTGGGTAGATTGGGCATAATATCTGATCAACGTTTGGTAGATTGACTTAATATCTGATTCAACGTGGTAGATTGACATAATATCTGATCAAAAGTGGTAGAAATTGACATAATATTTTGGGTTTAACGTGGTTTGATTTTCCCTAATATCTGATCAACGTGGTAGATTGACATAATACCTGATTTAACGTGGTAGATTGTCACAATACCTGATTCAACGTGGTAGATTGGACACAATATCTGATCAACGTTGGTTGATTTGACACAATAAACTGATTCACGTTGGTAGATTTACAAAAATACCTGATCAACGTGGTAGATTGACACAAAACCTGATCAATGTGGTAGATTGAACCCCAATACCTGATTTAACAAGGTAGATTGGACATAATACCTGATTTAACGTTGGTAGATTTGACATAATACCTGATTTAAACATGGTAGATTGACATAATACCTGATCAACGTGGTAGATTGACATAATACCTGATCAACGTGGTTTGGGTTTTTTTTAGATATTCATATTGTTCTTTTTTTCCAGGTGGCTTGTGTCGTGTGTTCTCCATTTGGGACTCAGACTCCAACTCCATCTTTCTGCTGGGCAACAGCTCGATCGTGGTCAGGGAGGACATGAAGTCTGGTTTCCCCCTCTGGGGGAACACTTTGTGGGAGCTGCTGTTCAACCTTTCCAACAGGGCTGAACCACTTCAAACCTCAGAGAATGGGAGAAAGCACTCTTCAGCGCTTTTGTCCTTTCATATTCTCCAGGTATGGATGGTATTTAGCTTTTAGCTCATTCATTTTTCTCATTTATGAATTAAAAAAATCTTTTTTGACTTAACCAAAAACAAACAAAAATAATAAAATTAATTGATTAAACTTGTATGAGGCACTTTTTTACCAAACTCAATTGCTTTACAATGCCTTTATTGATTCCCCAAGCAGGGCCATAGGGACCAAGAAATAATCATAATAAGTTTAAGAATTTTGTAGAAATTATCATCATCATACCCCTGACAATTTTGAATGTTTTTTTTTTTTACTGGTGTTTTTAAAAATTATTTTGTTTTTATATTGAAATTATTATCACAAGTAAACAATGGTCTTTTTCCCCGACCCGAAAAGGATAATTTAAAAAATATTTTTTTTTTCCTAGATCGATCTGGACGGGAAAAAAACCGTGAGAAGGTTTCACGTCTCCAAGAACTTTTGATTCAAGATCCAGGCAGAAATTCTATCCAGTCACCAGGAAGAGGGTTGCCCTCTTTCCACGTCTGCTCATGTCAATCTCCAGCCCTGCGAGAACTGGGCGTGGGAGCACCGTCGTAGTTAGAGTCCTCAGGGGACATATGAATTTTCCACACGATCTCTATGCGAGAGATATTTGATTCTTATTACCTTGATGTTAATATTCAAAAAAGTAAAGACATTTTTTCTTTACTTGGTAATTTAAATGAAGAAATTATACATTGTTATTTTTATTTGAATGTATTAAAAAAAAAAAAAAACAAGGGGGGGGGGAAGGTGAATTTTTGCTATGTTACCTAAAAACATGTGTGTAAAAATTTTTGAAATAATTGGATGGGCAAAGAAACAAAGATGTTGATTTTGGCATGTGTCAGTTTGTCTCTGTATTATTTTATGTCAGGTTTTATGAAAGTTTCATATGATGTTTATGTTAAAAAATCAAGCCTGTTCTCGACATCAAGAATAGCTGGAGATCTCGGGGGGAAAAGAATTTTTTATTACATTCTACTTCTATTGTGCAAAACTTCCACCCTCTCAATTCATGGGCTGTACCCATTCTAATATCTTCCTCGTCCTCTTCTCTCTTTCTGTCTCCAAAAAATATGGTATTGAGACATAAATTTGTTTAAGTTTTTGTTGGGCTTTTTTTTTTTAGGGGGGGGGGGGGGGGGGGGGGGGGGGGGGTTCAAGACAGCCAGATTGTGTGTATTTTCTTCTGGCCCATGAAATTGTGTTGGGGGGGCTAACCGGTGATAAGTGTTAATATAAACCAAATCCATCGAAAAGTTTATTATCATGGACATCGTCCTGTTCCATCCAGGTTTTTTCAATGTAATGAATAGAAATTGAATATAAACAAGAACAAAATTTTACATGTGGAATGTTTCAAGGCTCAAAAAAATCTTCTTCAAGCCTATAAAAAAAAAAAATATAAAAACTATGAATACGTCGCTTAAATCCAGACAGACTTTAGAGAAAAATTTTGTAAGTTTTTGGTCGGCAAGTCATTGGTTTGAAATGAAAATTTCTCTGCAGTCTGTTGGATTTTAAAAAGATGTATTTATGTTTCTGTTGCTTTTGTTATTGGCTTAAAGGAGCGTTTTTGAACCCAAAATGTTCCCATGTTTGGTTTTTTTGTTCCTTTTTCAAAGCAGTTTTTTTTATTTTTTGTTCATTACTTTTACAGTCCGCAGCTTCTATCTTGCAGCTCTTTGTATCACTTAGGTTTGTTTTCATTTTGAATTTATGTAATTTATTCTCGAATTGGTGCTACAAGAGAAAAAGTTGAATCCAATTGCAAAGCATTTTTCTCTGGACTATCATTGATTGATCAAAGCTGTATTTTATTTTGGTATGAATTCTATTCTAAAAGTCAATTTGTAGTGAGGGATAAAAATATTGATAATGCTACATTTCCCTTATATTATAAAAATTATGTTTTGTTTTTTTTTAAAAGTCATTTGCATTATTGTTTTTTTATTTTTCCCATATGTCATTTTAACCAGTTAACTCTGGAAAAAAATTTTATTAAAAAATTTGGCCGAAAAACTCGTCCTTCAAATATCGATCAATTTTAAATGACCCTCATTCTCTTCTTGGCAAAAAAAAATCTCAAACTTGGAACTTGATTTAAAGAATTTCTTTAAGTCCCAGGTTTAAGAGTTTTTGGCCAGATGAGGGTTATTTTTAAAAAGATTGATATTCATTGAAGGACGAGTTTTCTGGCCAAATTTTTTTTATGGGGCAGTTAACTGGGTTAATTAAAGATGGTCAGTTATTTGTGTAATACATTGTAGTTTTTTTCTTTTTACTCAGACATTTTAAGATCCTTTTTCCCAAAGTTCAAAAATTGTGTTCTTGATATATTTATCATTAGTCCTAAATTCCCTGTGTATTGGGAGACGGGCCAGGTTTCGGAAAATAAGAGCAATGTTTTTATCTTTATAGCAGATGAGTAATTCTCACCCCCAAGGCGTTATTTTTTCCTATTGGGGCTTCAATAGCTAATTTTGATAGAGGACTTGCCAACTATCAACTTCCTCCTCCTCCTACCCAGCTGTGATTGGGTAGCTGAGTATTTTAGACCTGGCGGAAAGAATTTGCGATAGGAAAGTGTTGTTCGCAATGGATGACAAGGAATTGTGAGTGTCTGTATAATGCAAATGCCTTATGGCTCTGAAATTTGATATTTGATATTTTAAAGTCATTCCCTTTATACTGAAAATTATCCTCATTAAAGGGAAACCTTTTACCGGTATGCTCTTTTTTTCAAAATCTGGAATTTTTTTGTTTGTAAACAATAAAAAGGAAATGTTATTTATGTTCTTAAGAATTCAAATTGATACCAAAATTGAAGTTAGAGAATATTCTTCTCTCAGTAATTGAATTTGTTTGTCCTTTAGTAGGGATGTGAAGGAAATTTACCCTTTGAAATTGAATCATGAAAAAATTAGCAATTGATTTCTGAATACTTTAACTACAGTTCACTTTTAAAATGGAAAATTAATTGTATTAGAGAATAGGGAATTTGTCCAGAATTAAATTTCTCTTTTTATGAAATATTGTTATTGTGTTTAATTACTAATAAATTTTATTTGA
>NW_027624087.1:0-8770 GCF_034508935.2 Berghia stephanieae | reverse complement strand
TCCTTTATGTCTGTTCAGCGACAGATTATTTAGTCCAAAAATGTTTTCCATTATTGTATGCTTCTTTGCGGTTTGGTGAGAAACCCCCCTCTTGTTTAACTTTAAAATCTTGAAAATCGCCCCCACACATCGCTGCAAGATTCCACAATTTGTGCAATTGAAAATGAAACGCTGGGCGCTCAGTAACTGTTTTATCTGTTACGGGTTTGCTTTTGGTCAGGGTTTCCCTTGTAAAGGTTTTGGAAATTAAAGGGATATCCCCACTATAAAAAAAAGCTAAAAAAATCATAAAAAAAAGGCCAATACCTTTTAAAACTTAATGACAGAGAAATTTTTCTTGGTTATGCAACCCCCTTGTATTTTGGGTTTTTGGAAAACCCCAATAAATATAATTTTACTGTTTATATGATTTTACAAAAAAAGGGTGGTTTTTAATTTAAAAAGTTTTTTTAAAATGTTTGTCTTTTTAAATTTTTCGATCATTGGCAATACAATTTCTTGTGCGTGGATGCTGTTGGATGTGTGCAATGAATTTTATAAGGGGTGGGCTTGGTTACCCCTTATTTTTCTTCTTAATGACTACGGGGAATGTTAAGTCGGGGTCATGTGATTTTTTTTGGGTTTTTATTGTTTGATGATTCCAGCTCAATTTTTTCAGAGTTGTTTGAGACTTTGAACAACTTCTTGTGTTTGATAGGTGATTTTTTTTCAATTTTAAATAAATCAATTTTTTTTAAAATTAAAATTGACCATTTTCGATGGTTGTTTTAGATTGCATCTTTGTTCGTGTGCCCGGGGGGGCTGCAAAGGTCTGGCGGACGTCCGCTTGCTGAAAAAAAATCGATGTGCATTTCGAACCCAAACCCCTCATTTTAGGTGATTTTCGGCGTAATCCCCATTGACGAGATTATCTATGGCCTTTGTATTATTGTGCCTAACAGCATTCCCTGGTGTTCCCCGTTTTACGAGTTTGTTAGGGAGATGAGTTCTTAAGGGGCGGAGACAAACCACCCGGGGGTGGGAACATTGTTTCCCCCCCCACCCCACACTCATTTTGTTGTGGGTCCTCTGTATGTCCTTACTTTTTTAATTACTCTATAGTCTTACCTCATACTTTTTCCTAGTGCTGTAATTTAAACTTTATACCCCCTCTTTGGTGGGCCCTGTGGCCCTGTTTTCTTTTTGACTACTGTGATTGATTGAAATTTGTATCCTTCTTAAAAAATTGAGTTTTTTTAGGGGAAGGGCTGGTACCCCTTTTTTTAAGGCCCCAAAGAACTCTCATAAAACCAAATGCCGAGAGGACGCCCTCTTTTTATAAAATAGGCCCCTTTAAGCAAAAAGAATAACTGAAATAGAAAATTTCAACCCAGGAAACAGTAGGTGGCGGGGAATGGGCGCCCTTTCTCTGAAAGGCTTTTGGGAAAGACAGAATGAAGGGTTTGGCTAAACCCTATAAAAATTTAAATTATTGGGGCCAGATTACAGTCAACTTGGTTATGCAGTGCGGAAAAAGGTTGGGTGGGAAGAAAGACCGGACTCCCGATGCCGGGGACAAAGCTTGTCCGGGTTTAAAGTGTTTGCAAATGGGGGAAAGATTTCTTGATGATTTATTTCGGATGTAAGGCCCCCTTTAAAAGCGTTTCATATCCAAATTGTTATTTTGTTTTTTTCTTTGCATTAAATTTTTTAAATTGATTTTTTTACATTTATTAATCCAAATACTGCTATCTTCTTCAAAATTTCGTGAAAAATTTTTGAAAAGCAAAAAGGTTAAAAGTGATTTTTTGGGTTTTCCCTTTTTTGGGGGGGTTTCATTAGGATTTTTTAAAATGTTTCTAAGATGTGTCCTATTTTTCATCGTATTGTGTATCTTTTGACCAGAGCCCTTTGAAAGAGGGGCGTGATAACAATTAATTGTTACTATTATTTTTTATTATTATTATTTTATTATTTTTTAAATCATTACATTGTTTTCGCCTTTTCCACCAAATAGTAAATTCTAAAAGTTTTAATTAGACTTGGTTATACGCCCAACAACGTACCAGGTGGGGGTTTCGTCCCTTGTTTCGGTAAAAAAATGGTTATGTTTTTTGACCCACCAAACGCTATCCCGGGTTGATGAGAAAGATAAAATTTCAAATTTAAAAATGATTCTTTAAGAGTCTTATTGTTTAAAAAAAAAAAAATGAAGGATTTTAAAAAGGGAAGGCGTCATCTTTTTTTAATGAGGACATCAAAATTTTTTTTTTTTAATTAAATTTGGGGAGAACCAAAATATTTGTGGAAAAAAGGATTAAAGAGAATCTTTTTAATTATTATAAAAAAGTTTAGGGGAAAATTTAAGAATTTTTGACCCCTTATCGAAAAAATCGGTTTTGTAATATGTCTGTTTTTTGTGAAAAATAAAATTTGGCTATGGTGGCAATGGAAATTTCCAGGGCGAGGTCAAATAAGGCCCCGTTCATAATGCCTGTATTCTAAATAACATTGAGTCCAAACAGTGATAGATTACCTAAATTTTAAAAGGTTTTTAAAACTTATGGTTATCAATTGTATAAAATGTTTTTAAAATTTTTTAAGTTTACAGAAATTTGAGTTTTTAGAAAATTTAACATGGGCTGTAAGGAAAACTTTAAACCCCCCAACCCCCATTTTTTTAAAAAGAATGGAGTTTTTTTAATTTTGTGAATTTTCATTAAAGTTTATGACATTGCAAAAAGAAAATACTATTTGGAGTTGCATTTTTTTTTTAAATTTTAGATTAAAAGTGAAAAATAACTTTGGGAAAAAGACGTGTGATAAACGAAAATTATTTAAAAATGCAAAAAAGTAAAATTTAAAAATCAATTAAATTTTTACTTTTTATTTTTGTCTAAAAATTGGCTAAAATTTAAATTTTAGAAGTTGATGAGTATGCCAAAATGAATGTTAAAAATTTAAAATCTTAAATTCTTTTTTTAATTTTTTTTGAAATGGTTCATAACAGCATTAATTTTTTTAAAGTTTGACCCCCCCCCCCCCCCCCCCCCCTCCCCCCCACGAAATTTCAGATGATAGAAGGAGGTTGTCAGCTCCCTTTTTTAATAAAAATTTTAAAATATTACAGTTATTTTTCGTTTTAAGAATCGTCTTTTTTGTTTCCCCTTTCCCTGAATTTAATAATCAAAATTTTGTAGTTTTTATTTAAAAAAACAACTCAAAGGGCAATGACATTACCCCCATGGTTATAAAACCCTTTACCCTTTAATTTGGGGCAAAGGCTTGAAGAATGTTCCTTTTCAGAATTGAAAATGGCTTAGCTGGCCATCAAACTCCATCTCTGTAGATTGTGAATTTTGGAAGACCTTTTTCCATCTACAAAATTTTCTGAGTCTAAAATAGTAACCAGTGATATTGAAATGATATTTTTTTCAGAAAAAAAAAAAGAAAGAGAGAAAAATTAAGAGACTGTAATTTTCGAAATTTTGGGGATATCTGGTATGAAAATAAAGATGATGATGTGATGATGTATAATGATAATATAATAATATAAAATATAATAAATAATAATAAAAAATAAAAATAAAAATAATAATAAAAATAAAATAATAAAATATAATGAAAATAATGAAGTGCCAAAAAAAATTTAAAATAATAATAATAATATTAATAATAAAAATAAAAAATAATAATAATTAATAATAATAATAAAAATAATAATAATAATAATAATAAATAATTAAAATAATAATAATAAAAATTAATATAAATCTATTTTCCACTAAAAGAATGTTTTTTTCCCTTTAATTCCAAATTTCCCAGCCCATTAAATCTTTAAGATTAAACCCCGACAAAAACCGAAAGGGCATAATTCTGGGCGGGTAGTCAAGGGATGGCTAGTAAGTAAAATCCAATGTTTTTGAGGAAATGCACCCCTGTACTCCCGAGGGTGTTTTCGTTTGTTTTTAAAAATTTTGCGACAGAAAAGAAAATTTTTGAATTTTGGTTTTAAACCTATTTTATTTGGGGGTAAAAATCATTGACATTGCACTTTTTTTGGTAAAAATCGGTAAAAAATTTTAAACTTTGGTGATAAAAAATGACTTTGAGATAATTATTGAAAAATTTTTAAAAAAATTTATGAATAAATTTAAAAACCCCCTTTTTGGGTGGGTCGATTTTGTTTTTGAGGTACAATTTTATTGTAAATAAAGAGATAGGAACTTCAGGTTATTTTTTTGATGCGAAATTATTATTTGTTTTTTAGCCCAAAAAAATAGCGGTAAAAAAAATTTTTTAATTTTTGATGGCCCGGGGTCGTTGTGTAAAATGTGAATCAGCGTTCAAGTCTTCGCCAAAAGGGTTTTATCTACCCAGTGGCCGAAAAAAAGACGCTTTCCGTCGATGTATTCGCTATTGTTATGCAAGGAAATAACAATTTTTGAGTGGGCCCTAAAAGCTAAAATTAAAAAAAAAAAATATAATTGGGGGTTTTTTAAAAGACATTTGAAATCAGCTTGAAAAAAAGGGGAAAAATTTGGTCTTTGTTTTTAAAAATCGGTTGAAAACAACTGTTTTAGAAAAAAATTTGATTTTAAAATTGCTTTGTTTTTTAGCTTTTTTTAGCAATTTTTTATTTACCCCGCCTTTTTTGATTTTTTAAAATTTTTTTTTTCCCCAAAGAGAGAGATCGTGATTTACTTTGTTTTTTTCAAATGTAACTTGAACATAATTTGGGTTTTTTACCCTTGAATGCCGGAAATTTTTCAAAGTTCCGATTTGACGAAATATTCGTGGCCTCTTCCCTTTTCCCAAAAAGGATTCAATTATTGTTGACGGCTGTTGAAGTGAGCCAGAAGACCCAAATTGTTTAAAAGGGGACAGCTCAGTAGCCCAAAGTTCTTCGGTCAAAAAATTAAAAGTCCCCGGGAACAAAAGTTTGAAATTGGTGATGGGCGGATATGAAAAAGTTTTGGGCGGGGTTTCCCTGGGACCGTTTTGAAAATGAAAGGGGACAAGATATCAAGGTAGGGTTTTATATCAAAGGGAAATTTAATGTTGAAAAGGGCCTAGGGAAAAATTTTTTACTCCCCCAAAAAAAAATTGAAACAAGGGGTTAATTCTTAAAGAAAGATGTTTTGGGGAAAAAATTTGGCCCAAAACGGATGGTCTTTTGTCGTGTGAAGTTAATTTTGCCCCAGTGCAACCTTTTCCTACCTTTTCAATTAAATACAAATATCAAAATTTTTACTTTTTTTTTTCGTTTTTTAATTAATTTCTACAAAAATTTCCCTTTTCTTTTTTTATTGGTTACTTTGACGGAACAGAAGTATATAATTTCCCCTTTACTGATGCACTTCGTCTTTGGGGTTAAGTGTACAGTTTGCATTGAGGTGGCCACCCTGGCCCCCAAGACTGTTTTTGTGGATGAGTCGTGGTAGCAATCTCCCAATTTCTGATTTTTTTTGTCTACCAAAAGGGAAAAAAAAGAAAAAGAGAGGAGGGAAATGATTAGTCTCATATGGTTATTTGTGTTTTAAGCGACAGAAAAAATTTTGAATTCCAACGGGAAATAATATTTATCGGTTTTGAAGGTTTTACAGAAATTCCCCAAGGAAAAGGCTACAAAAAAAGGGCCCCAGTTTGTTTCGGTAGTTGAATTTTTTTCTGATGCTGCCCTCAATCCTCCCCCCCCCCCCCCCCCCCCCCCCCCCCCCCCCCCCCCCCAACCCCCCTTAACCAATGATGGTTATGGATTAATCGGATGGAGAGCAATCGAGATTGAGACTCTTCAAAGGAGCAAAATATAGTTATGGCCTTACGTATGTAGTGAATATTAGTGACAGAATAAGATATTTAGTGCTGCCTATTTGAATATTAGATATAGATTTTAAAAGGTTTAAAAAAATTTATTGTGTTGAAATGGGAAAAATGACGTCAAGCCCTTTTAAAAACCTGAAAGGGCCCGATGGGGCTTCTTTATTTTTTAGCTAAAACCCAAGTACCCATTGGACCCCCTAATTTTCCAAAAAATTTTTAGGCAGCAAAATTAAGTTTTTTTTAAAAATTTTAAATTTATTTTTGCCTGAAAATTTGATACCAAATTATAATTTTAAAAAATTTAAACCCGGGAAGAGAGTAAAAATATTCTAAAAAAATTTTAAAATAATGTTTTTGTTTTTTTTTCACAATTAAAAAATTGCAAATTGACATACGGAAACCTCTTCCCCCAAAACTTCCCCTCCAATTTCATTTATCTGCATGACGATTTTTGTGACAAGAATAAAAAATTTTTTTTCTTTTTTTTTAGATGGACAACTTGGCTTGGAACTGAAATTGAAAACAAAATAGAAGTAGGACAGATTTATTTTAGGGTCTGTGGAAAGTGCTTCACTCACAATCAACAAAAATTTTAAATTACGAAGCCCATTCCTAAATGTTTCCCTTCTTTATTTAAAATTTGTTTGTGAAAAAATAAAAAAAATTTACCCCAAACTTGCATTAACGTTTATTAGGGGTGTAAAATTTTGCCCCGTGTTAAATGGATGGGAAAATTATTTTCCTTTATTTGATAGTTTGGTCTGTGGCTGCATAAAAAATGCTCAAAAAATGGGGGTCTTTTCAAGCTTGCGTTCGAGTAAAATAAATTTTTACTTTTATCAGAAATTTGCTGGACTTCAGAGATTTGGAGACAATGCACCCCCAATACAAACTAGAAAGTGAATTTTGAGCGATTACTGATGGATCGAACAAAGAAAATCAGCCCGGGAGGCCCCGTCAGTGTTTGGGTACAGGAAAAATAAACTATGTGAACCCCGGATGAAGTAGAGAAAATCATGTTCTGAGTAGCTGAAAAATTTTCAATGTCAACGAGTCTGTTTACAGATTTCACCAAAAAATAAAAAAAGGAAAAATGTGTTTATGGGTTATTTGCTGAACCCAATGAAAAAGGGTACATAAATTTTTTTAAAAAATTCTTCGACAAATTTTGAAAAGGCACAACAGGTTTTAGGCCCAAAACCCCTCAACAAAGATCGGAGAAAAAAGTTGTGAATGGGGGGGAAACAAGGGGGAACCCCACCGAGAATGCACGAAAAAATAAAGGGCCCTAAAGGGTTTCAATATCTTCTTGCCCACTAGGCCTCTTTTTTCATTGGCTGTTCGACGATCAATCAATGTTGATACTTAAATGATACTTTGGATAAAATGCCATCTCCATCAGCATTTACCAAAGCACAAGAAATATTTTGAATCAATTAGGGCAAATTTGGTGGGTGTGTTGGACCCTCCACATATTGTCCGTTTTTGACTTTTGGGTGTTCCCCAAAAATGAAAGAGAAGTCAGGGCAAAGTTTGAATGAAAATCTGTTTTCAAAACCCCAAAAAATGTGAAACGCTGGAAACTTCTTTTCAGCATTTACAGAGTAAACCAATTTACATTTGTGGTCAAAAAAACCTTTTTTTTAAAACAAACTTTTTAGAGGGATTCAATTGAAAGTCTGGAAAAAAGAAGTTTGTTTTTCCCTAGTCAAAAAAATTAAAATTAATAGTAGGAAAAAAAATTTGCAAATATTTCCCCTAAAACAGCGATATTCAAAAAGGACAAAATTGAGGACAAAAGAAACTTAAAAGAAAATCTGCTTAAATATCAAATTGCTTGTGTTTTAAAAATGTTTATTTTAAAAAAAGGTTTCCCCAACCCAAAATTTTTGAGGGGTTCCCCAGGTTTATAAATGAAAACAGTTTTCAAAATCGAATAGCGATTTTTTATTTGGAAAAATACTAAAACCCTCTGTGTGTCTTGAGTCAAATTTCTCCCAAAGGTCTTAGGTAATCTCATTTCGATCTCGGAAATTTTAAACCCCGGGGACAAAAAAAAATAAGAGAAGGATTTTGAGTTTTGAAATTTTAGTTTTAAATCACAGAAAACTTTTAAAATTTAAAATCAATTGTTTTTAAAAAAAAAAAACAATTGTGAGGCAAAAATTGAAAAGGGCCCAAAAAAAAAAAATTTAAAGGGTTTTATCAAAAAACGAAAACTAAAAGGAGGGTTTTGAAAAGGGGAAAAAATGGGGGAGCAGAAAAACTTGCTTGCAAAAGGTTTTTTTAAAAAGGGGAAAAATGAAATTTGGATTTGTAACCCTTTAAAATTTGTTCAAGACGTAGCAAGGACGGGAAGGTCAAAGAAAAAAGGGAAACAAAAGGAAATATGGGATAAACGTAGAAATGAAAAAAAGTACTCGGAAAAGCGGAACTGGAATGCGTGAAAATCTAAATCCCCGTTTTTTTCCCTTATTTTAGTAATAAAAATTTGTGAAGTAGCGGTAGAAAAAAAGGTAATCGGAAAAAAGGCATTTCCCGCCCCCGCCTGGACTGGGAACGAAGAAAAGAAACAAGAGCAAGGCAATTAAAAATTTTTGGCTAGCCCCTTTTTTTTTCTTATTTTTCGTTACGAGTAATTTACATTGTGCCTAGTTGTAGTAGTAATATAGGCGAACAAAATTTGGGGGGGTTGGGTTTGGTGGTGTGGGTGTATTGGGGGTGGGGGTCAAAAATTCACCTAATGTGGGTGCCCCGCGCGCGGAGGTAAACGTCCCCTGTACTTGGATTCGGGTAGCATCGTTAATGGGAAAGACACGATGCGAGAGGGGGGTGGGAAATTATTTTATGGGTATGATTGAGTGTGGCTGTTATCTAAACTGCCCGAGGCAAAATCGCGTGCACGGGCACAACTTCTATGTTTTTGTTTTTTTTTTAGTCAGATTTTCTTTAAAAAAAAAAAAAAAAC
>NW_027624086.1:0-8771 GCF_034508935.2 Berghia stephanieae | reverse complement strand
AAACAAAACGAGTGAGTGATTTTGGTTGGCATTAAATAAAACAACACCTAAACCATGTTATATTATTTTATTTCATGACAATTACAAAAACGGTTCAAAGATCCACATAAATTTAGTACGGCTAAAAAAAGCAAAAATAAACGTTGGTATATTTTACAATTTTACATATTTACGCGAGGCTTTGTGGAGCAGACACTTTGACTACCTCTGCTCTAAATTTACTTCGCACTGCGGGACAGGTAGGTCCCTGAATTCCAGTCCCGGCTCTGGACGGCGCAAAGTGGAGTCCCTGCTAAAGGCTTTTACTCGCATTTTCTCACCGCGCTCAGGTGTAAAAAGAGTACCTAGTCGTTAAAAGCGTTGTCTCCGTATTGTAATATCGCCTTACAGGCATCATGTCTCTTCTTACATGTTCACTTTTGTTATTGGCGGGGGATCCCTTGTAAAGCGCTTTGAGCACATTTAATGGAAATTGCGCTATCTTAAGTTTTGTTTTGTTTTTTGTTTTGTTTTTTTTGTTTTTTGGTTTTTTTGTTTTTTTTTTTTTTGTTTTTTTTTTAGGCTGTTTTTTTGTTTTGTTTTTATTTTTTTTGAGGGCGTTTTTTTTTTATTGGTGTTTTTTTAAAAATGCATATCTACTTACAGATCACTTTTTTACATTTTTGTCAGAAAACTTTTACTTCTTAAGTAAATTACAAGCCACCCCCCACCCCCTCCCCCAAACTCAATACTGTCAAACCTGAGACATCAACGATATTGGGGTTTTAAGTCTTTTTTTTTTTACAATAAAAAACTTCACTTGATGAAATAAGAAAATATCAATCAACCCATTAAAGAAATCGAGAATGTCTCAAACTTTAAAATTGCTTAAAAACCCCAACTTTTTGTCTTTTTTTTTTTTTTACAATATATTTTTTTATGTCATGCCAACTGTAATGTTTTATGTTCTTTGTTTTCATGTTTTACTTGACTTCCTGCTATGTTCGTAACGCAATTCATTATCTGCATAGTATTTGAGGTGTTTGGCTCGTGGAAAGAGCTCACCGAGTAAACGTTATTATTATTATTATTATTATTATTATTATTATTATTATTATTATTATTATTATTATTATTATTATTATTAGATTATTATTATCAGATTATTAACCCCCAATTTGCTCAGTCGGGCAACGTGGGTGATTCCTGATGACACCAGACATCTTTTTGATGAATTATCTATATTCCTTCGTGGAATGCCAAGGCGACGATATCTTATGATGACGTGGCGGAAAGGGCATAATTTTTCTTTTTTGATATTAATATGAAATAAAAGGTTGTGTCGGGTACCCGAGGAAAGAATTTGCTGCGCCATGTATTATGTGTCTTGTTGTTTTTCTTTTTTTTTTTTTTTTTTGGTTTAATTTTGAGGGGGGAGGGGGGGGGATTTGACAGACAAAATGTCCTGAACAAACAAACAGTGACCTTTTCACTCCTCTCAATTGATTCCGGTTACCTCCATTATGGCAATAAACCAGACACAAACAAGCCAGGCCATCATTTATTGCTACGGATATAATGGTGCAATCCTTATTATTTACACTATAGGCTCCGAACACACAACGAGGAAATGATGTTTAACACCGCATAGTGCTGTTTTATGGAACACATTAACTCAAAACTGAATTACCGAAAGAGTTTTTGAAAACTTTGTCCTAGATCTGCAATTTGGGTCAAAGGCCTGGAAATAGTTTAGAAGGTTAAAAGGCAATTTGATGCAGAGCCTTTTATATCAATTAATTCATTACTTTTTTATTTTAAAGAAGAGTAGATGCCAGTCTGTAAATAAATATTGTATTATTGTTGTTATTGTTGTTGTGATTGTTGTTGGTGTTGTTATTGTTCTTGTTTTTGTTGCTGCTTCAAGCTCATTCTATTATTTTGTCATCGTCATCATCATAATCATCATCATCATCATCATCATTATTTTTTTTTCATTCTCAGACAAACAGTTGACTCGTACAGCCTACGCCTGTGAAAACGAGAAGCTCCCACTGTCCTGTGACGAAGGGAGGTAATCCGGATAATTCGTGCCAATTACGCCGTTTCAACCATCAAAGTGTGTAACGATTTCGGGCTGACGGAGGGTTTGGATTTGGGCTGTCGTCTCCCTCAGTCAAAAGAGATCATTTCAGAGAGGTAAGGCAGTATATTTTTGTTTGTTTGTTTGTTTGTTTTGTTTGGGTTTTTTAAATTATTTTGGTTGTTTGTTTGTTTTTTTCCTTTTGTTTTATTTTATTTTTTTTTTTTTTTTGGGGGGGGCTAATGGTTTGTTGTTTTTTTTGTTTTTGTTTTTGTTTTTGTTTTTTTTTTTTTGGGGGGGGGGGTGGAGGTTGTGGGTTCTTTAGGGGGGGGGGGGGGGGGGTAGAGATGGCGCGATAATTTAAATTAGACGGTAGTGCAGGTTTTGTGGTTAGTGACCAATCGTATCAAAACGTTATTATGTCGGGTTTTGCCTGATGTTCTTTATTTGATTTTAAGCCTACGAAATTTGAAATCAAATATAATGTTTGCACTCTTTCTTAATCTTCCCAATATTGCCGTATTCTATTTTTTTTTTAATATAAATAAACCGGTACTTAAAATTTTGGCCACAAAACTCGTCCTTCAAATATCGATCGATTAAAATGACCCTCATTCTGTCAATATCTCTCAAACCTGGACACTCGATTGTATTTTAAATACGAGCTGTCGATTTTTGGTCGGTTATTTGCTTTTTTGTTTGTTTTGGGGATTTTTTGTTGGGTTTTTGGGGGGGGTTTTTGTTGGGTTTTTTTTTGGGGGGGATGTTTTTTGTTTGTTTTTATCCTTTTTTGTTTAGGTTTTTTGTTGTTGTTTTGTTTGTTCGTTTGTTTGTATTTTATTTGTTTTGTTGTTCTGTTTTGTTTTTTGCTTGAATACTAATTTTGACCATATATTGCCAAGGCGTTCGAATTTAATCATCTCGTCCGTTTCGTCCGAGACCAGATTGAGACAATGTGTCAGATTTATCACACACACACACACACACACATACACACATACACATACATACATACATACATACACACAAACACACACACACACACACACACACACACACACACACAGAAAGGTTGCGAAAATCCTATTTTTTAAATTCCGTCTCCGGTATTATATATTATTATTATTATTATTATTATTATTATTATTATATTATTATTATTATTATTATTATTATTATTATTATTATTATTTCAATATCATCATCATTATCATCAGTAACAGCGATGACTGTTTGGTTTTAATATAGCCGGGAATTGCAGCTGTGCTCTCTGCGCATGTGTGTATAGCCTATCATCACTTTATGTGTTTGTTGTGTGTGTGTGTGGGGGGGGGGGGGGGGGTTGTATGTGTCACTCGTACATTTGTGTTAGTGGGTGCGGATATATGTGTGTGTGTGTGTGTGTGTGTGTGTGTGTGTGAACGAGAGAGAGAGGGGAGAGAGAGAGAGAGAGAGAGAGAGAGAGAGAGAGAGAGTGAAGGGTAGAAGTCTTGGAAGCGTAAGATTTAATGATTATTTATTAGGAAGGTGAGTACAAGAGGTTGACATGAAATGAGCGTTGATGTTGCAGTCAATGTGCAGCTCACTCACATCCATGACGGCATATGAAATCAATGACAACATGCCTCCATCAACCAGAAGTAATTCTTGCACAAAGCTTATCCGCAAGTCTTTATGAATAATTTCACAGCAGCCATGTTATTGTTGTTGTTGTTGTTGTTGTTGTTGTTGTTGTTGTTGTTGTTGTTGTTGTTGGGGATTTTTTTCTTAAAATATTAATTTCAACCCAAAGTAACAATAATGATTATGTTATGTATGAATCGCGTTGCAAAATCTCGTCTCCCCCGTGCTTTGATGAAGACCGTGAAGTTGTCCGAGAATCGGAACGTCCTGGGGTCGATGTCAAAGGAGTCATAATGTGTTTTCTGATTGGCTCGGGCTTCGGAAAGGACAGAGTGGAGTGAACCAAGAAATGGCTTCTTGGAACTAAAACTTTTAAAGGAAGCACGGGAAAATACGGGTTAATGAAATTCCTTCTTTCTTTTCTTTTTCTTTTTTTTTTTCTTTTTAATTTAGTTTGGTTTGCGAGTCATTTGGTTCATACTGTTTATATCTATTGTCAAAGAAAAAATAGCTTAAACTAATATGTATTTGATTTCTCAACATATACAATTACATGCATAACTGATCACAAGTTGTTGTTTTTTAACTGGGCTTGCTTTATTAGAAAGTAATTTTCATGATCGTGTTGTACTTACACAGAATTACCGAGAATAATTGATTTTTCATTATTAATGGTAATTCCGTTGGTACTTCACGATATGCATCGTATTCCTTCGCCACTGTCAACCTAACCTGTAAATCAAGAAGTCTCATCACGTGGAAATAAATGAGCCTTGTTAGTAATGGAAGTAAGCAGTTTGAATGAAGCGGTATTGCATAACCGCTATATCGCCTTTAAATTATAATGAGGAATCATGGGAAAGCGGTCTTATTTGGGGAAGGAATAGAATGCATATCATGTAGTATTAACTGAATTATCATCACTTTATACAGGTAATCCTCAAGAATTTTTTTTTTAAATATGTGATGTGGCTATGTGGACCCTTGTAAAGCGCTTTGAGCACGTTTAGTGGATATTGCGCTTTATAAAAGCTCAATTTTGAAAATCAAAACTGTAGTAGTGATCTTGTCTTGATATTGCCATTGTTAGTAGAGTGTCCCGACAGTGAGTCACCCGAAATCTGTCTGGTGACACAGAGACTAATGGCTGCCTTCATTTCATTGCCCGGGGTAAGGAAGAAGTGGTAATCTTTATCCGTCTTTTCCCATCCTGTTTGTGTCCAAGTCGATGTAGGCTGATGGCTTTCGTAGAGGAGATTAAGGCAGTAATGGAATTTTAGTCTATTTAGTCTTGCCGTAGGCGACATGAACAATGTCCACGGATTCTCGCAAATCGGGGCCATTGGCATCGGCATTGTTACTGCAGATGTTTGAATGACTTCTTTGCGATTGATGTGTCGAGAGAAAAAAAAAGATATTATTTTTTGTTGTTGTCCATTTAAAGTCCAATCATGGTAAAGATAACAAATATTATTCACCAATCTTTTTGTCACATGTGATTTATTTTTCTTAATTTTTATAATGCCAATTTGGCTTAATATACAATCTTGTATTTTACTTATCCTCCTGGTGCGATTTCTTTTTTTTTTATTAATCGTTTTTATAACTGCTGCATGCCTTTGTTCGTTAGTTCTTTTTTAATAATTATATTTATTACGAAGATATGAATAGGAATATAATAAGTTTAATATATTTTTTAAGACTCCGTTGTATGCTAATTTTCGCCAATATAGAATAATAGTGATCAATAAATGCATCCATAATCGCCAAGATGACATCTTCGTTGCTGCATTGTTATTGGTTACCCTTTCTTAGTTTACTATTTGATCGCGTAAATTGTTCTTGCGAAATATTTTATTTTCAAGGGAATTCGTGTTAATCATCATAATATTCTTATAATTATTTCCTTTTTCGTTATACCGCAAAGTTGGACAACATAATTGAAATAATGTCCCGAGAAATAGAATGGTATTATACCAAAACGGATTTAAGCACCAAAAAGGCAACACCGATCCCTCATTTCTAAGAATGTGATGAAAGTAATTCCCTCTATCCGATAAAGTTGATGTATTTCTTCCTCTTCTCTGCCCCTCGGAGCCAGTGGCAACGGCATCATAGGCCGGGCGGAAGGAAAGAAAAATCGTTCCTTATAATTGTCCTGTCATAATTTTTGTTGCTGTCAGCGTAATCACAATGATAATGACACCCTTTCTCTTTTTCTTAAAGGTGTGTGTGGGCGGGGGGGGGGGGGGGGTGAGTTTGTTGATTGGTGAATTATGTCATGAGAAAGGATTGTGGTTTTTTTTTCAGAAATAGTGTTCTATTTTCTCGTCATTTGGAGACATACAACACTATAATTTGTAAGTTGCTTCATTGCTGGCTGTTCAATCTATTCAAATGACAAAATATTCGACGAGTTGGCGCACTGGTAAGTGTAGCCGCTTCTTCGCTTGAATTAAATGCGTTCGGTACCCTTTCCGGATAGTTTTTTTTTTTTTTTTTTTTTTTTTTTTTTGTTTTGTTTTTTTTTTTTTGGGGGGGGGGGTTACTACCAAAGCAGCAGGAAATGTATCGATGGGTTCCGATCTGATGACAAAAAAGGTGGTTTGTTCATTAAAGCAATAACCAATTTAGGTTACCACATGTTGTAGTACACCCAGAGCAGAATTGTCTCTAATGTCCGTTTGTATTGTTTGTTGTGTATGTTTATTTCCCTGTTTTTCTTGTTTTAGTTTGGATGTTTATTGGGGGTTTTTTTGTTGGTTTTTTTTGTTTGTTTGTTTGTTTTTCGTTTATATTTTATTTTATTGTATTGTGTTGGGTTTTTTTTTTTGTTTTTTTTTTTTTTTGTAGTTTGTTTTATTTTGTTTTGTTTTGTTTTTTGGTTTTGTTTTACTTTTGGTTTGCTTGTTTTGTTTTGTTTTTTTTTCATGCTTTTTGTGGGATTTTTATTTATTGTGTTTTACCTTTGGTTTTTGGTTTGTTTTGGTTTTTTTCGTTTGTTTTTAGGGGGGCTTTTGTGTGTTTTGTTGGGGTTTTTGTTTAGTTTGGTTTCGGAGTTTTTTGTTATTGTTGTTTTTTTTGGTTTGTTTTTTTTTGTCGGTTTCTAAAATAATTTTTGGAAGGGATATTATATGTGTTATATTTTTGTTTTGATTATGTTTCGTCTAAATGTTTGGCAGACCAAATGTCTCCAGTCTTAGTAATAAAAGAAAAATATTTGGGTTTTCTTCTGTTTCATTTATTTCAAGTCCTTTGAGATATTAATTTTGTTAAAAATATGTTTCTGTACTTTGCCATCGCTTCATTGTCTTTGCTAATTTATTTTTGAATTTACATATTGCGATTGGGTTTTTAACTTTTCAAAATCAGGTATTTGGGGATTATTTTTTTCTGCATGAAGGAAGATAAGATAAAAAGAAATAATTTATTATGTTGTCAGACAGATTAAATTCAGGCATGTTTCCCTGTCTGGAAGATCAGATGAAATCGGCTGTTTATTTTATTCTGTCAAGCACAGACATAGGACAACAAAATTACACTTTGTTCAATATTCTAAGGTCTTAATGGAAATGATTAAGGAAGATATAATGTTCACGGCAATTGAAGGAAACGGAAAGAAGGATGGATAGATATAGACATAGATAGATTGATAGATAGATAGATAGATAGATAGATAGATAGATAGATAGATAGATAGATAGATACAGATAGATAGATAGATAGATAGATAGATAGATAGATAGATAGATAGATACAGATAGATAGATCGGTGAATGGATGTATGGATAGATAGGTAGACAGACAGACAGACAGATATATAGATAGATGAATAGAAAGTACGAGAAAGAATGGGTTTGGAGCTTGATATTGAAATGAAGCTGAAAAGATGTGTTAGGTTCTGTGATAATGTTCATTATGATATTAAATGAAAAGAAACATATATATATATATATATATATATATAATTATATATATATATATATATATATATATATATACGTATAATAAATAGAACTGAAAAGGCGTACTCTCGAAAAAAAATAGAGCTTTTATATAGCGCAATATATCCACTAAATGTGCTCAAAGCGCTTTACTAAGAGTCCCTGAAGTAACGTGTAGAACGAGGCATGTTAGGCTAAATTAATTTTTTTTTTCAGACAAAGACAACTCTTTTAACGGCCAGGTACTCATGTTACACTTGAGTACGGTGAGAGAATGTGAGTAAAGAGCCTTTTCTAAGAACTCAACTATGCACCGAGCGAGGCTCGAACCCAGGATCTTCCGATTCGAAGGCGAGCGTCATAGCACAAGACCACATAGCCCCACATTACTAGCATTTCAGTACGTTTTTTGTCGTACGAGTTTTTAAAAAGAAAATAGAAAGTAAGAATCACTATCTCACGACTTGAAGAGTCAAGCTTTTCAGTTTCAAGCATAGTAATATAAAAAGGTTTTATTCTTGGCAAGTCCATACTTTTCCGTGCTCTTACTCTATAATTTTCATGCCTTTCTAAAGAAGGAGAGTTCTATTGTTGGTTCCACAATGCCTTTTGGTTCGATGGTATTCTAAACACCATACGACACGAGGGTCAAACGTGACAGACTAGAATTTTATAACAAAAACGTCATATGGTTTTCTCCTTTTGATATTGATCGATAGCAATCTCTCTCTCCTCTCTCTCTCTCTCTCTCTCTCTCTCTCTCTCTCTCTCTCTCCTCTCTCTCTTCTCTTTCTTTCTTCTCTCTCCCTCTTTCTCTCTCTCTCTCTCTCTTTTCTTTCTCCTCTCTCTCTCTCTCTCTCTCTCTCTCTCCCTCTCTCTCTCTCTCTCTCCTCTCTCCTCTCTCTCTCCTTCTCTATCTATCTCGTTCTCTTTGTTTATAATATGTAATTACCCCTAATTACGAACGGTGGAAAACGCCTCGGTGATATGACCAGGTGAGCATCGGGATTTGAGAAAAACAAACCAGAATTTTATGCTATCGCACAGTGACGAATCGCCCTTTTTACATTTTCGCAAGAAAACGTTAACTACGTGTGCAAATCGATTGAAATACCCCCCCCCCCCCCCCCCCCCCCCCCCCC
>NW_027624085.1:0-8765 GCF_034508935.2 Berghia stephanieae | reverse complement strand
GGGCCAGGGCCTTCAATGGTTATTCCCTTTCCTACCAAACACTTTTAAATAACGGAAAACCGAAAGGAACTATAGCCGAGATTGTGGGAAACCCCCAAAAAAAATTGAGATTTATGAAGACGCCTGAGCCTTGTCTACGCTTATTAAAAACAGATCAACAAGAGGAGAAAGGAGGGTTTGGAATTGAATAGATTAAAATTTTATTGAAAGTACTTTTTTTATCTTTTAAAAGTGTCAATATTTCCCATAATCCGCCCCTCCTCCCATCACAAAAATGGTGCTAGCCTGAAATATAACGGCTGTTTGCAATTTTTGCCAATGATGGCAAAATATGAAAAATATGTCCATAAATGGCTAAAAAATAAAAACCCTTACCTAAAAATAAAAACAGCACAGGCCGAATTTGCCCTCTAATTGTAAAAAATGTCCATTCCCCTTGTTCAATTACACCTCGCCCCCCCCCCCCCCCCCCCCCCCCTGAGGTAATACATACTCCAACCAAAATGAAAAGAAAATAAAGAGATTAAAAGAAAAGCTTTCAACTTGGGAAAACCGTTTGGTTTCAAGCAGTCAGAATGTACCAATAAATACCCTGTGGCTGAAAAAATTTAAAAGGCCCCAAAAATTTGACTAAAACACGTTTTTTGATAATCGTTCGTTTTTTTTTTTTTTTTTCTTTTGAAGACAACTTATCTTCGAATCTTTTTGTGGGAGTGACACAAAGCCCCATACCACCACTAACTCCCATCATCCGTCAAAAAAAAATCATGTTTTTTTCCCTTTTCATTATCTTCTATAACAATATTATTTTATAATCGATAGGGAAAAAAATTAAAAATTTATTAGAGAAACCAAGACAAGCCCCAACCTGGATTGTAGCGGCTGTTGCTAAATGACAGGGGATTTAATTAATTTTCCCAAATTCGGCTTACTGCTTATTTGTATTAACGCGCAAAGATCTTTTTTTTTTTTTTTACTCTCTTTTCTCTATCTCTTCAAGGCAATGAATTTCCCAAAAAGCGACATGATTAGGGTGTGGGAGAGAAAAAAAAAAAAAAATAAGAATTGTTTCGAATTTCAAAAAGGCCCCGGGTATCGCTATAATTCCCCCCCTTCTTTTACTACAATAAGTGAAACAAGAACCCAACAAAATTCCCCCGTTTTGTTTTTTTTTGGCATGAAAACCTTTACCTAATATATTATTGATTTTGATGTCATTAATTAATTTTTTTTTTCTTTTTTTAAAAAAGGCTGGAAAAAAAGAAAATTTTTACGAAATGTTTGGTCAGAAAATTTTTATTTTAAATATTGTGGATTCGCGTATTCGAAATAAAAATTTTCTGCCAAATTGTAAAAAGGCTTTTTTTTATTGTGCGACAAAATTTTGGTTGGCTTATGTCCAAAATGATTGGTTGTCTTTATTTTTATTTTTCGATTGCTTAGCCTACAGCACATCTATTGGTTGTGGATGGACGTTTGGTTCGATTTTCTCAGTTTATAAAATCTTTTTTTCCCTATTCAATCATAAACTATAGTTATGGCAACGGGATCGGCAAATTTTTAGCAGAATCCCGATAGTTTAGTTTGTAGAGCACTTTTCCCTACACACAAAAGGACAGGATCGTCCAGTTGAAGTCGAGATCTATTTTTTTTTTTGAACCCCCCTTTCCCCTCCCCGTCCACCACACACCACACACACCACACACACAAACCCCCACAAAACACACCCAAAAACCACACAAACGACAGTGTTGGTTTTACAGATGAGTCAAAAAGGGTTCCACTATTTCCATTACAACAAAGATGCCATCAAATTTGGGGGTAATCAAATTTGTAAAAACAAATATACAGAGGTTAATCATTTTCAAGTATGATAATCCAAATTGTTAAAGCCCTATTGTAATGGAAATACTTTTTCTCAAACCGCAAAATATTATTTAACCCTTAAAACATTTTTAAATCAAAGTAAACTTGGTTTGGGTTATCAGACTGGTCTTGGTAGAATAAATAGAAAGGAGAAGTTTTTTTCTCAGCTCCTTAGAGTATCACGTAAAAACAAAAAAAAAACTCGAAACGCTCTTTACATATCAAAAACCTGACATTATGTTTTCAATTGCCCAGTGCATATCAAATATTACAGGTAAGAGTTAACGTTCCACAGCAACATTATTATAATAATAAACCCAGCAATTGTGTTCATTTGTATCAACACAGGCCAACCCTATCATTGCATAGATCTGGGTTTCTGAGAAAGAGTCAAACCAATTACTAATAAAAATAATAATTAAAGAAAAAGAAAACAAAAAACAACTGATGTTAAGTAATGCTAAATATTTAAGATATGAAAGAAGGTGGGGGAAGCTAATCTGTCGTACTCTGTATTAAAACATTTTAAAAGATTGGGTCCGAAAAATTCGTCATTTAATTTAAATTATATCGATCGTTTAAAAAGACCATCTTTGTCAAAAAACCTTGAAGCCCCAGGTTAGAGAGCTTTGGACAGGTGAGTATAATTTTTAAAATCGATCGGTTATTTGAAGGACGAGTTTTCTGGTCAAAAAGTGTTTAATATGTGTTTATTTCCTTCAGATAATGGCAATAATATGGCAAATTGGTTCGATGACCTGCGGTGGCAATAATGTGGCAAAAGTTACGATGACCAGCGCGGTGGGGTAAGAGTAATAAGAATAAGAAGTAAAAAAACGACGCATAAGGAAATATGGCGAGGAAATAGAACTTTTGTGTTTTGCCAAGGGTGAAGATGTACAGATCTATTGCAGCTGGGTGTCACTTACTTGCTCGCCAGAGAAGTGATAATTTCTCACCCTACTTCATAATAATATAATATTATAAGTTTGTTTGCGTTACAGACATGCCAGTGTGCTCTTTTACCCGCCATAACGGGTGAGATTTTGATCAAACCCATTCATAGCTACCTTGTACGTACTGAAGCTGGTTACGAAACAACCACATCTTTGCATTCAATCATGAACCAGTCAAACTGGTTCATTTGTGGATCACAATTTCATATAATATATACTACAATCTATACGACCAGTGCAGATAGAAACGATAAATCAGTAAACCTTCATTAAAACGCAAAGCTTGGGGTGTTACCCCAAAGTTGTCGGTATAAGCAGTTAGCGATGTAAGTATATGTAAAGTATATGACTTGATCCCCTCTAGTCTATGCTCTTCATAAAGTTGGTGATAAACTAGGCACAGGGTGGACAGTCAGCTGGCGGAATAAATGATTTTACAGCATGGTGGTAATCAGAAATTGACATGCTACCAATACCAATCAATATGAACTTTCTATGGGTCAGAAAAAAAAACAAACAAACAAAAAAAAAACCAAACCAAACAAAACAAACAAACAAAATTTTATATCCCCTCTAAAAGAAAAAAAAGAAAACAAAACAAAACAAACAAAAAATAAAATACAACAATTATAAAAAAAAAAAACAAACAAAACACTAGAACAAATAAATGGGATTTGAGGTCTCGTCAGTAGATCGTAATTGATAAAGAATCATCGGAATCGACACAGCACCTATCTACGCTGGTGACTTTTTCCCGAGTCATTTTCTATCACAACAATGATTAACTCTGGAAAAATATTCGATAATTTTATTTAATCGAAATCACTATCATGCCGCGTGCTGCTGCTGCTATCACTGGTGTTATTACATTTATTCCATGTCGATCTCGTTGTCTCCTCCTTTGTCGTCAGCATCCATATTGTTGGTGTTAGTGTTAGCAAAAACGGTCGAGTTGGTGGGTCGGACCACGGGACTTGGGACTAACAAAAAAGCAGGGCCCGGTAGATTCGATAAAAGCAAAATGTAAGTGGCCATGTTGAAGAATGAAGGAGGATAATTTATATAAATCTAACTTTGAGCGCCAATCCTCGACGGGTTGGTGGTTTGGGGGTGCAAGTGCTGCTGCTGATGTTGCTGGTGATGGTGGTGGTGGTTTTTGATGGTGATGGTAGGAGCATCGGATTCCCAGATGGTGATCGAGGTTTCATGGTGAGGGGAGTGAACGGTTGCTGGAGATGCTGTGAATTTTGTGCGATGATAGTTGTGTTTTTTTGAGGTGTTTCTTGTAGTGTAAACACCGAAAATAAATTAATGAATTGACATTCCGCGATCATAACACGTACCCCGACAGTCAGCAGCAGCAACAGCAGTAGCAGCAGTAAATTTAGCGATGCTATGAAGATAACGATATTTTTCCGGAAAGTAAGAAATGGTATTAGAGCATCGTTAAACATAGATTGAATTGTCAATGATGTTATCCTGTTGTATTTTTGGCCCGGGGAGAGACAAGTGCGATCGGTTTTCTTTAACAGATTATTATAGAAAAGAACGAAAATAACATCGCTCTGCTCTTTGTTATTGATTTTAAACCGTCAGTTTGGGTGAAAATTTTTCACTAAATTCTCTTCGCCAAGTCCAGATTTGAAAGTTTTTGCAAAAATGAGGGTCATTTACATCGTTCGATATTTTAAAGGGCGAGTTTTCTGACCATTTAAAAAAAATACACGTTTTACAAAATCCCGGCTAACGCTTGTTAAGGACATTTCTTCAATTTAAAGGAAGTCTGAAAAAATGCCCATTGTTGCATTTCCTATAATTTCACGAAAAACATGGAATTAAAGAGAAAGAGAGAAGAGAGGGGGAGAGAGAGAGAGGAGAGAGAGAGAGAGATGAGGAGAGAGGAGGGGGGGGGGGTGGGTTTTAGGAATTTTGGGGAGAAGTAGAGATAAAGAGGAGATGGAGAAAAAATTAAAGGAGAGAAACAGAAAACAGAGAAAGGGAGAGAGAGAGAGAGAGAGAGAGAGGGAGACGTGGGAGAGAGAGGAGAAAAGAGAGTTGGAGGAGAGAGAGAAGGATGAGAGAGAGGAGAGAATAGAGTGAGAGAGGGGCGAGCGTGAGAGAGAGGGGAGAGGAGCGAGCGAGATTAGGGGGAGGAGAGAGCGAGGAGGAGAGGAGCGAGAGGAGAGAGAGAGAGAGAGAAAGAGGAGAGAGAGAGAGAGGAGAGAGGGGAGGGGGGGAGAGAGAGAGAGAGAGAGAGAGAGCGAGAGAGATCGAGCAATCTAATCCACACTTTTCTAAAATTTGAATGCAAATAAAATAAGGTATCCATCTATGACAACACAACACGGGAAGAGGCGGAAGGGCGAGGAGAAAATCGTTGATTATAGATTATGGGCATGCAAACAAGTCTTTGATTCCCTCCCTATCTTATCTGCGCACTGCGCATCCACGGGGAGCAGCCAACTTCTGTAATTGTTAGATTATTTGTCGCTTTATAGATTTCCAATATTTTGGATTCACAGCTTGGTTGAGAATCATTTAATCACTCGAAAGGGAAAAAAAGTAAATACGTGCCTTTATTTTTAGATATATAATTCTACTTTCCCGTAAACATGGCATCGAATGATAATAACAAAAAGTGACATCTGTCAAGGGTTTTTAAAAAATTGATCTTTGCTTCATACCCGAAAGGTAACAAGTTCGATTACCCGCCGCTGCGCTGTGAGACCTTGAGCAAGTCACCTCGCCCCAGCTCAATTTGTGGCGCTGCACTGCGGCTGACGCATGGGTTATTCCAATCTTCCCTTGGAATGGCCCTAGAGACAAATGCCCCCTATGGGATGAATAAATGAAATTTAATTTAGTTTTAAATTTTTAACTTTTAAAACTAAAAATTAGGCAGATGACAAAAAGATTTCATTAAAAAGCTTTTAAAATGTCTGTCAATCAGACAGATATCTAGAACGAATCAAAATCGTTTGAGGGGTGAAATTAAAAACAAAAACATGTCTTTCCCCTCTAGCGCAGTTTGTAATCCGAACGTCCCGTGGGAGCCAAAAGCCGACGAAGTTGGAACTTTTCGGAGTAGGTTATGATATAACTGCTAGCTAATTTTGGATGGGACGCCAATTTTAAAGAAGAGCACTTTTCCAGTAGTCTAAAAAACCCCAAATTAATGGGTGACAGAGACGTTAAGAATACATAAACAAAAACAAAACAAGCAAAAAAAAAAAAAAAAAAAAAAAAAAACAAAAACAAACCAAAAAGACCCCCAAAAAAAACCCAACAAAAAACAAAGAAAAACAAAACAACCCCCCCCCCACCCAAAAAAAAAAAAAAAAAAAAAACCCAAAAAAAACGATTCGTCTGAACCCTGGATCGAGACCAAAACCGTTGCCTGTGAGCCAGGTGCTCTAAACCCAAATCTCTTGCAAAACATCCCCGCCACATCTTCTTCAAATAAACTGAATGACTCCAAAAAGAGTATTTATTACTGTTGATTCCCCCATATTAGAGGGATTTAGAGTTATTGTTCGTACAGACGCACATTCTTCCTCTTTCCATTCTTGAAGTTTTATTATTATTATCTCTATAATACCGACTACATACTACAAGAAAACACTCCAAAAATTAATATAATCTCTGTGATCCCTACTACATATTATTATTATTTATATTATTATTATTATTATTATTATTATTATTTATTATTATTTATATTATATTATTTTTTTTAATTATTATTATTATTATATTATTATTTTATTATTATATAGAAGACAAGAACAAAATATTAGGAGAGGAACCAAAGAAAGGTAGATAGTGCAAACAAAAAAAGAGAATAGAGATAATAATATCGTCACAGTTTTAAAAGGTCTGAGTGGAGTCGGGGACTTCCTCTCTATTGATGTGGACGAAAATCAAATGGGGGGATTGAGCACTGGGAGATGTTATTTAAGAAATAAAAATAGCAAACGACACTTTAAATTTTTTGGTGACGCCCACACACACACACACAACAACACACACACACACACACGCACGCACGCACGGCACACCCCCACAAGAACACGCACGCGGACAAAAAAAAAATATATTAGGGGGAATCATGTTTCCCAAATAAAGGAAGATGGATGAATTTTTCAGTCAGTGTCAAAATGGCGGGCGTGTGTTTGAGTGAGTGATGATTACATTGAGAGAATGAGTCTTGTGTATGAGTGACTGAGTTGAGTTGGGGAGTCAGTAGGGGGAACTTAAAAACTAGCGAGTAAGCGATTGACTTGGAGAACGAGAGTGTTGCGAGAGTGTTTGAAAGATAATTTCCTGAGGGATGGCGTAATATTGATGATGGTTTATGGGTAATCAGCCCTGTTTTATTTATTGAATTTTAGTCGGGTAAGAAGTCTAAAGGGATTTATAAAACAATTGGGTTAATTTTTATTTGGAGGATGGTTGATAATACTCGATCCATTGATTAATAACAATCGGAACATCGAAACATTACGAAAAACAAACTTTCCTTTTACCTTACCAGTTTATGGAAAAAAGTAGGGGGTCATCTTATCTATTGAAAAAACAACAACTCTTGGCTAAGCTGAGGAAAAACCCGGGGATTAATACGTTTATGGCAGACTTGTACTTACTTCATTTAAAAAAATAATAATTTTGGTGAGAAATACGGCCAATATCTCCGCATTCGAATCGAATTTATAAAGGGCTTTTCGATTAATTAACTTTTGTTTTTAAATATTACATTATTGTATTTAAATAAACTGGCCGTCGGTGGCAGCTTTTAAAAAGTTCACTACCTTCTCGTTTAAGCGATGTTTCTCACTCTACAGTGAGAAGTCTCTTTCGTCCATACAGGGAAAGAGGGAATCATTATTCGGTAAAAAATCGATCGAATTCTGTTTTAAAAAAAAAACCCGTTTACAAAGAAGTGCACCGCCCAATTTGAAAACCTTAACAACTAAACAAAAGTGAAGTATTGATAAACACTTAACGAAACTTGTTGGAATTTTTTGACAATCAACTCGTCAACCATCATCGCGTTGACGGAAATTCGTTTTTAAACGGTAAATTTACATAGCATTGCATAATGATTTCCCCAAATCTCTAATTCATGTTTCCCAAAGATCGGTTTCGGGACTTGTTTCCTGTATTATCTCATATAACATACCTAACAAAAACCTTCAAAAATTGAAACCGAAATGTGAGATGCAGAAAGAAAGGGGGAAAATAAGGTGAGAGAAACGTGGTTGATGTTGCTGCAATTTTTTTCGGGGGAATGGATCATCGTCAGCAAATTTTGGATTTGATGTAGGGCGAGCCCCCCCTCAACCTGGTCACCATTTCACACCACTCTGGCCATTTTAACCCCGCTATTTTTTCTTCAAATCCGTTCTCACACGCTCGATCACAAAGGGAAAAGGCTTACACATTAAAATCAGTTTCAAGGTTTTCCCCCATTATTTTACAACAATTCAGGAGCAACACCAGCTCGGCTAGCTCAACGGCCCGAACCCGCCAGTAATTATCCTACTCTCAATCCCCGATCGCTTTGTCTTTTTTTTTTTTTTTTTTTTTTTTTTGTTTCCTTTTCTTTTCCCCCCTTTCTTTCTTCACAAACAGCTCAGCTTGACAGGTCGTCGCCCTTAAGACAGTGGCCGTGTTCGAACAATTTCGTTTTTTTTTGTTTTTTCTTTTTCTTATTTTTCCATTATTATTTTCTAAAAATTGTTATTATTATCTAGGTCACCGACAAGGCTGGCTGGTTACACCATCGGATGGGATTAGATAGCAAGAAATGGAAAAACGAAAGGGCTGGCTCGTTAAAATATGGATGTAAAGGGGATTTTGAAAAGGACGAGATAAATGGTAACATATAGATAGAAAGCGTGGAGATTGTGCATTCGGCAACCCCATTTTTTTTTTTTTTTTTTA
>NW_027624084.1:0-8769 GCF_034508935.2 Berghia stephanieae | reverse complement strand
GGGGGGACGAAGGGTTTGTCCCGAAACGTCCTTTGTTGTTTTGTTCCTACAACCCTTTTTACATTAAAGAATTTTTTCCCTTTTCCCTTATTTTGGGCCCTGGTGAGAGGAAACCAGCCCTAAATTGATCCAAAGGGTAAACCCTCTTTGTCACATTTTTGATTTACTCGGGTGAGATCAAATGCGTAAACTTGCAATAATGTTATATCATTTTTAAAGAAAAAAATGTTGTATCGTTTGCTGATGACGTAGAGTACTGTAAACTGTGTGGTAAATTCAGTCAGAAAACCCTTATTTTGGGGGAAATAGTTTTGGCCCTTTAAAAATTCACTAAAAAAAACTTGTTGAATGGAAACCAAACCTTAATATTGAACAAATTTGGTTTCAAAAGGGTAATATAACACGGGAAAAGTTATTGTCGAAAAAGAAGAGGAGGAGGAGGAGTGGAGTAGGAGCGGGAGAGAAGACGAAAAAGAAGAAGAGAAAAAGAGGAAGAAGAAGAAAAAGAGGAAAGAAGAAGAAGAAAAAGGGAAGAAGAAGAAAAAGAAAAGAAGAAGAAAAAGAAGAAGAAGAAGAAAAAGAAGAAGAGAAAAAGAAGAAGAAAAAGAAGAAGAAGAAAGAAAAAAAAAAGTAGAAGAAGAAGAAAAGAAGAAAAAGTAAAAGAAGAAGACAAGAAGAAGAAAAAGAAAAAGAACAAGAAGAACAAGAACAAGAAGAACAAAAGAAAAGAAAAAGTAGAAAAAGGAAGAAGAAGGAAAAGGAAAAAGAAGGAAGAGAAAAAGGAAAAAGAAAAAGAAGAAGAAAAAGAAAAAGAAAAAAGAAGAAGAAGAAGAAGAAGAGAAGAAAAGAAAAAAAGAAACAAGAAGACAAGAAGAAGAAAAAGAAAAAAAAAAAGAAAAAGAAAAAGAAGAAAAAGGTAAATGAAGAAGAGAAAAGAAAAAAGGGGGGAAAAGAAAAAGGGAAGAAAAAGGAAGAAGAAGAAGAGAAGAAGAAGAAGAAAAGAAAAGAAGAAGAAAAGAAGAAGAAGAAGAAAGAAGAAGAAGAAGAAGAAGAAGAAGAAAGAAAAAGAAGAAGAAAGAAAGAAGAAGGGAAGAAGAAGAAGAAGAAAGAAGAAGAAGAAGAAGAAAAAGAAGAAGAAGAAGAAGAAGAAGAAGAAGAAGAAGAAGAAGAAGAAGAAGAAGAAGGAAGAAAAAAGAAAGAGAAGAAGAAGAAGAAGAAAGAAGAAGAAGAAGAAGAAGAAAAAAGGAAGAAGGAAGAAAGAAGAAGAAGAAAAAGAAGAAAAGAAGAAGAAAGAAGAAGAAGAAAAAGAAGAAGAAAAGAAGAAGAAGAGAAAAGAAGAAGAAGAGAAGAAGAAGAAGAAGAAGAAGAAGAAGAAGAAGAAGAGAAGAAGAAGAAGAAGAAGAAGAAGAGAAAAGAAAGAAGAGAAGAAGAAGAAGAAAAGAAAAAGGGAAAAAAAAGAAGAGAAGAAGAAAAAGAAGAAGAAGAAGAAAAAGGGAAGAATGAAGAAAGAAGAAGAAGAAGAAGAAGAAGAAAAAAAGGAAGAAAGAAGAAGAAGAGAAGAAGAAGAAGAAGAAAGAAGAAAAGAAGAAGAAGAAGAAGAGAAAAAAAAAGAAGAAGAAGAAGAAAAAAGAAGAAGAAGAAGAAAGAAGAAGAAGAAGAAGAAGAAGAAGAAGAAGAAGAAAAAAGAAGAAAGAAGAAGAAGAAAAAAGGGAAGAAGAAAAGAAAAAGAAGAAGAAGAAGAAGAGGAAGAAGAAGAAGAAGAAGATGAAAAAAGAAGAAGAAGAAGAAGAAGAAGAAGAAGAAGAAGAAGAAGAAGAAGAAGAAGAAGAAGAAGAAGAAGAAGAAGAAGAAGAAGAAAAAGGGAAGTAGAAGAAAAAAGAAAAAAGGGGGAAGAAAGAAGAAGAAGAGAAGAAAGAAGAAGAAAGAAGAAGAAGAAGAAGAAGAAGAAGAAGAAGAAGAAGAAGAAGAAGAAGAAAGAAAAAAGAAGAGAAAGGAAGAAGAAGAGGAAGAAGAAGAAAGAAGAAAGAAGAAGAAGAAGAAGAAGGAAGAAGAAGATAAGAAAGAAGAAGAAGAAGAAGAAGAAGTAAGAAGAAGAAGAAGAAGAAGAAAGAAGAAGGAAGATAGAAGAAGAAGAAGGAAGAAAAAGAAGAAAGATGAAAGGAAGAAGAAGAAGAAGAGAAAGAAGAAGAAGAAGAAGAAGAAGAAGAAGAAGAAGAAGATAAGAAGAGAAAAAGAAGAGAAGAAGAAGAAGAAGAAGAAGAAGAAAAAGAAGAGAGAAGAAAGAAGAAGAAGGAAGAAGAAATGACTAAAAAAGATACAATGTTTGGCAACCAGAAGTTCATATATATTTCATGTTTAGGTAGCCGACATTTTACCCGACTTTAGTCCGTTTAACGGTTGGGGTCCCTCGGTGACGGAGTTTTGGTTTTCGCAAATGAAGTGTTCTCTGATATCACTCCTTCGGCCATCCATAAACTGGTCTTGACCCCACCATCATAGTGCAAATATTCCTTCACACACTTATCTCAGGCACGTTTCGTAAGGAGATCCAGCCATCCAAGGATGATAATCTCCCTGAAATAGATATACAATTATTATTTCATTATTATCATTATTATTATTATTATTATTATTATTATTATTTTATATTATTATTATTATTATTATTTTTATTATTATTATTATATTATTATTATTATTATTATTATTATTATTATTATTATTATATTATTATTACTATTATTATTATTATTACTATTATTATTATTATTATTTTTTTATTATTTTTTATTCTTATTATTATTATTATTATTATTATTATTATTATTTTTTTTATTTTATTATCATCATCATTATTATTATCATTATTATTATCATTATTATTATTATTATTATTATTATTATTATTATTATTATTATTATTATTATTATTTATATTATTATTTTATTATTATTATTATTATTATTATTTTTATTATTTTTTATTATTTTATTATTATTATTATTATTATTATTATTATTATATTTTTATTATTATTATTATTATTATTATTATTATTATTATTATTATTATTATTATTATTATTATATCATCATCATTATTTTATTATTATTATTTTTATTATATTATTATTATTATTATTATTATTATTTTTATTATTTATTATTATTACTATCATCATCATTTTATTATTATTATTATTTTTATTATTATTAATTATTATTTATTATTATTATTATTATTATTTTATTATTATCATTATTATCATTATCATTATTATTATATCATTATTATCATCATCAATTGAACTTTTTATAAGCACATTATCCACTGAACGTGCTCAAATCGCTTTTCAAGAGGTCCCAGGCCAACAGCAACTGAACAGTAGGACGGGTCACAACGCCTGTTAGGCGATATTACAAATTTTTCAGGCGGAGACAACACTGTTAAGTCCAGATACTCATTTTACACCAGAATACCGTGAGATAATATGAGTAAAGAGCCTTTTCAAAAGACTCAACTATGCGCTGAACGATTTCTCGATCGCGGATCTTCCGATCCAAAAGCGAGTGTCATACCACTAGACCACAAACCCGCACACTAATAAAAAATAATAAATAATAATAATAATAATAATAATAATAATAATTAATAATTAATATTTATAATAATAATAATAATAATAATAATCACATCATCATCATCATCATCATCATCATAAATCATCATCATCATCATCATCATTATCATTTTCATCATCATCATCATCATCATCATCATCATCATCATTATTCATCATCATCATTCATCATCATCATCATCATCATCATCACGGATGATGACACCGGCAACATGGCTGACACCTGTTGAAAATTGAGCTTCGGCTCAGTGGTAGTCTTATGTTTCCATTTTATTCACTGTGTGGAAATCTTTAATTTTTACCTGATGTGGACTATCTTAATATTGGAACTTTTAACTTAAGTCTATTAAAAGTAACTTTCGAAAGGAACAACTGTGTCAAGATTTAGAAAGTTTTTAAAATCGATGTGTTGTGTTTACAAGAGACGAAGATCCAAGATGGCGTCGACCAAACAATAAATGGTCACGGGACTGCTGTGCTTTGTTCATTTTAAACCTCATATGGATGGGATTTCTCATAAATAAAAACTGCAGGGATTTGACTTGGACGAATGGAATGTTTCGGACAAAATTTATGTGTTCTTGAGCTTGTGTAAGATCAATTAAAGGGAAACCCGAATAACGATAATAAAGACGATAAACGGTAAGAAGACGTTCACTATCTCAATCGTAAATGTTTACGCACCAACAAGTCAACGCGCAAAACAATACCCAGAGGAAACTGATAAATTTTACAAAGACCTAGACGATACACTGAACAAAATAGGAAACAAATCAATATTAATAATTGTGGAGTTTTAATGCCCAAAGTAGGAAACGTTCTCGACAGTGACACACTATGTTTAGGATCATACTCAAAAGGAAAACGTAACGATAACGGAGAAAAATTAGTCCAGTTCTGTGAACAGAGGAAAACTTTCATAACAAACAGTGCTTTCAACCACCCATCAAGACACCAGACAACATGGGTAGACAAAGGAAAGACCAAACCAAGACAAAATGATAAAAAATACACAACCAATAGACTATACATATGTCGACACCGCCATAAACATACTCAACCAACTCGCAAATATACGGTGGTACACTGCTAACATCCGATCACAAACTTGTAAAACGAATTTCAACATAAATGTGTACAGACAACGAAGACAGAAATTTTAAAACGGCAATCAAAAACCGGGAAAAAACAAAGGGGACCCGTAAAAAACCGCCCCAAACATTCTGAATACCGAAAAACACGTCAACTTTTTCCCTCAACAAATTAACCGAAAATAAAAAAAATTACACATGCCAAACGTTTTGCCAAACCGGGCCCTCCCTTGTAGGGCACATAAAAGGGCACAAACCTCAAAGAAAACAACCTAACAATAACCGGGAACGATTTGCCCAAACTCCTTGACATTTTACAACAACGATGGCAACTTTTCGGTCACATACTACGCAGGGGGCAAAAAAATACCAGCAAACCAAGCCATGTCGGGATACTTCCAAAAACACGGGAACCTTTTCGAGGAAGACCCATCACAACACTCCTGTGATCCTAAACAAAAACCTCACAACACTTGGATAAAGCATTAGTCTCATAACGACAGGGGACCTTGAAAATCTGAGAACCCTAGCAGAGGACCGGCAATATTGGAGGGCACCTCACACAGGAAATACTGGAAACAGCTAAGGCGACCCCATCTTTCGGTCGAGACGCGAAAGGCATCTAAGTCAAGAAGTAAGTCAAGTCATACATCATCATCAATCTATCATCATCTTCATAAACATCATCTCAAACATCATCATCATCATCATCATTAATCATCATCATCATCATCATCATTCATCATCTCATCATTCATAATCATCATCATCCCCATCATTTTCATTATCATTAAACATCAAAACAACAACAACAACAACAACAACAACAAAAAACAACCAAAAAAACAACAAACGTAAACATCATCATGCATGGCAAAAGTTCCTTACCAATATCATTGATCGTGATTATGACTAATGTAGTTGAAAAGCATTTCAAAATTGGTAGGTTTGTTACTACTATTGGTTGTGAGCTTAAAATTGAGCTTTATATAGTCAATATCCACTGAATGTGCTCAAAGCGCTTTGCAAGGGATCTCTGGTTAAACAGCAACATTTAAAATGTAGGACGGGACATGACGCCCGTAAGGCGATATTACAATTTTCGGACAAAAACAACGCTGTTAACGCCCGGTAATCATTTTACACCAGGGTACAGTGAGAGTGGAGTAAAAGAGCCTTTTCCAAGGACTAAAACTATGCGTCGAGCGGGAGGCTCGAACAGGACCTTCCGATCCAGAGCGATGTCAAACACAACCGACACAAGCCGCATATAGCTTACAAAAGTTCTCCCTTCTAGCCAGGGTTTGTTGTGTTTAATTCAAATTTTCTTTAAACCAATCCAGACATTTCCCTCTCCGATAGCCTTTGAGGATCATATCTGGGGAATTGGAAAATGGGTTATGGATACAGCAACAAAAATCATTCATCATCATTCATCCCTCATCATCATCATCATCATCCCGATCATATCATCATCATCATCATCATCATCATCTCATTGTCATAACATCATGATCATGATCATCATATGATATGATCATCATCATCATCATCTCATCATCATCATCTCTCATCTTCTCATCATCATCATCATCATATCATCATCATCATCATCTCATCTCATCACCTCATCATCCACTTCTCTCATCATCACATCCCCTTACATCATCATCATCATCATCATCATCATCAATCATCAATCCTCATCATTCAACATCATCATCATTCATTCTATTGTCATCAACTCATGATCATGATCATGATCTCCCCTCATATCATCATCATCATCATCATCATATCATCATCAATCTCATCAAAAATCATCATCATCACCATCTCACATATTCATCTCATCATCATCAACAATCATATCATCCATCAACACATTTACATCATCATCTCATCATATCATCACATCATCATCATCACATCATCGTCATCGTCATCATCATCGTCATCGTCTATCATCATTCATCATTATCATCTATCATCATCATCATTTATCATCATCATCATCATATCATCATCTCACATCAACTCATCTCATACTCTCATCATCATCATCATCATCATCATCATCATCATCATCATCATCTCATCAGCATCATCATCTATTATCATCATCATCATTCATCATCCATCATCATCATCTCTCACATCATCCATTCATCATCATCATCATCATCATCATTCATCATCATCATCATTATCAGCATTCATCATTTATCATCATCATCATCATCATCATCATCATCATCATATCATCATCATCATCATTATCAGCATCATCATCATCATCATCATCCTTCATCATCATCATCATTCATCATCATCATACATCATCATCATCATCATCATCAGCATCATCATCATTAATCATCTTTATCATCAATCATCATCATCATCTCATCATCATCATCATCATTCATCATCATCATCATCATCATACATCTCATTATCAGCATCATCATCATCATTATCAGCATCATCATCATCATATCATCCATCATCAAACATCATCATCATCATCATCATCACATTATCGCATCATCATCATCTCATCATCATCATCATCATCATCATCATCATTTTATCATCATCATCATCATTATCATCATCATCATCATCATCATCATCATCTTCATCATCATCATCTCTCATCATCATATTATCATCATCATCATCATCATCAATCTCATCATCATCATCATCATCATCATCATCATCATCATCATTATCATCATCATCATCATCATCATCATCATCATCATCATCATCATCATCATCATCATCATCATCATCATAACCCAGGGAAAACACAAGTGTGTGCATTTCACCTCAACAACCACCAAGCCCACAAAAAACTTAACATCAAGTGGAATGGCCAAAACATTAGAGTACAACTACCACCCAGTGTACTCGGAGTGACGCTTGATCGGACTCTGTCCTTCAGAAACACGTGAGGAAGCAAGGCAAAAGTGTCCACGCTTTAATGCCCTCCTTGGAAAGCTGGCAAACATGAACTGGGGAACTGACCCTAAAACTCTAAGGACCCACAGATTGGCCCCCAGCTACTCAACTGCGGAGTACTGCTCAGCTGTATGGGCCCGATCATGTCATGCCTCCAAGCTAGACCCGAGCTCAACAACGCCTGCCCGGGTCATAAGGGCCCGCTGAGAGCAACACCATTTACCACTGGTCTACCGTGCGCAGGAATGCCCCACCACACATCCGGAGGGAAGCTCATGCCCAAATACAAAAATACAAACAGGAAATGACCCGAGACACCCCCTTTATGACCACAATTGCCCCAAAAGCAGGCTCAAATCAAGAAAAGCTTCCTCACAGTAGAGAGCCTTCACCCAGACCACTCAGCATTCTTCCGCCTGGACAAATGGGTAAAAATGGGACAAGACAGCAAACGATGCCCTCCAGCCCCCAACAGAAAAGCTCCCGCAGGCACAGACCTCAAAAGAAAGAATGGGTGGCGCTGAACGAGCTAGAGCAAAGGTGGGAAACACCCCCACCAACCTCTTTAAATGGAAAATCTCACCGGGCACTGAATGCCCATGCGGTCACCCCCGACAGACATGGACCACATCCTGTCCGAATGCTCGTGGGACCTCACTGCCCCAATGCTGACCTGAGGGAAAGCAAAAAAGACTGCCGGGAAATGGCTGACTCATGGCGCGACAAGATATGATGATGATCATCATCATCATCATCATTATCAGCATCATCATCATCATTTATCATCATCATCCTCATCATCATCATTATCATCCATCTTTTAAACATCATCATCATCATCTTCATCATTCTAAACACCATCATCTTATAGATCATATATATATAGCAAGCGTCCACGTCCCGGGCCTTGGAATCCCTCGCTTGAGACCCATTGCTACAACATGCACAACACCACAACTCTTCTTTGGTTTTTGGGTGGTAACAAGAATAGCCATCGGCCCCTTTACCATGGACAACTTTAAGATCGTTTGCTTCAACGCAGAAGGACTTTCATCACAAAGGAAAAA